>NC_133651.1:207007242-207206702 GCF_009905375.1 Apium graveolens | reverse complement strand
TTTCTCACGTAGTCCCAAAATGGCACTAACCACCTCTCGGTTTGCCATGTCCCATAGTAGTGCTTCAACCGCTGACCGTTAACCTTGAATGCTTGGTCCGAATCATTCTCAAAAATTTCCACCGCTCCATGTGGAAACACAGTTTTGACAATAAAAGGTCCAGACCACCTTGATTTTAACTTCCCAGGAAAAAGTCGGAGCCGAGAGTTGAATAAAAGAACTTGTTGCCCTGGCACAAATAACTTAGGATGTAGCTTCCTATCGTGCCACCTCTTCACCTTTTCCTTATACATTTTGTTATTCTCGTACGCTTGGAGTCGAAATTCATCAAGTTCATTAAGCTGAAGCATTCTTTTCTTACCAGCTGCATCTAAATCCAGGTTCAATTTCTTCAATGCCCAGTAGGCCTTATGCTCAAGCTCCGCCGGTAGATGACATCCCTTACCGTACACCAACTGAAACGGTGACATCCCAAGTGGAGTTTTGTATGCTGTTCTGTAAGCCCAAACAGCTTCATCGAGCTTTAAAGACCAATCCTTCCTTGACGGACAAACAATCTTCTCTAGAATGCGCTTTATCTCTCTGTTAGACACTTCCGCTTGACCATTTGTTTGCGGATGATAGGCAGTAGCTACTCGATGATTTACATTATAACGCTGCATCATAGAAGTGAACTTACGGTTGCAAAAATGCGATCCTTCATCACTTATGATTACCCGAGGTGTTCCAAACCTTGTGAAAATTTGCTTATGAAGAAAATTTAGTACTGCCTTTGCATCATTTGTCGGTAAAGCTTTAACTTCGACCCATTTTGAGACATAATCGACTGCCAGCAAGATGTACTGATTATTGCAAGACGAGATAAAAGGCCCCATGAAATCGATTCCCCATACATCAAAGACCTCGACTTCAAGCATCACATTTAATGGCATTTCATCCTTCCTTGACAAATTTCCCACTCTTTGGCAACGATCACACCTTAAAACAAACTGATGAGCATCCTTGAACAAAGTAGGCCAGAAAAAACCTGCTTGCAGAATACGAGCTGCCGTCTTCTCACCTCCATAGTGTCCACCATAAACCGTGGAATGGAAGTCTCGTAATATCCCCTCCGTCTCACAGAACGGGATACATCTCCTGATGATCTGGTCAGCTCCCTGTCTAAACAAATATGGTTCATCCCACATATACCACTTCACCTCATGCAGAAACTTCTTCTTTTGAGTGGATGTCAAATTAAGAGGCATTATATTGCTGACGAGATAGTTTACAATATCTGCAAACCATGGTTCTTCCTCCTGAATTGCAAACAACTGTTCATCCGGAAAAGATTCATTGATTAACGTCCTATCTTGTGAAGTAGAATCGGGATTCTCCAACCTAGAGAGATGGTCAGCTACTTGATTCTCAGTACCTTTTCTATCTTTGATCTCTAACTCAAATTCCTGAAGTAAAAGCACCCAACGAATGAGTCTCGGCTTCGAATCCTTCTTAGAAACCAGATAGCGAATAGCTGCATGATCAGTGAATACTGTTACTTTCGTACCAAGCAGATAAGATCGAAATTTCTCAAAGCCAAAGACTATAGCCAAAAGATCCTTCTCAGTAGTGGTGTAGTTCAATTGGGCACCATTTAAAGTCTTACTCGCATAGTAGACCACATGGAAGAGATTTTTCTTGCGCTGTCCCAGAACTGCACCTACCGCATAATCACTCGCATCACACATCATCTCAAACGGTTCTGTCCAATCTGGTGCTGTAATAACTGGTGCAGTGATCAAACTCTTCTTGAGAGTCTCGAATGCTGCCAAACATTCATCATCAAATTTGAACGGCACATCTTTCTCAAGCAAATTGCACAACGGCTTAGATATCTTTGAAAAGTCCTTGATGAATCGCCGATAAAAACCCGCATGACCAAGAAAACTACGGATTCCTTTCACAGAATTAGGTGGGGGAAGATTTTCAATGACTCCCACCTTGGCCTTGTCCACCTCCAGACCCTTGCTAGAGACATTATGCCCAAGGATAATGCCTTCACGCACCATAAAATGACATTTCTCCCAATTAAGCACCAAATTAGTTTCCACGCATCTTTTGAGTACGGCGCGCAGATTATTCAAACATTCATCATATGAGTGTCCAAAGACGGAGAAGTCATCCATGAACACTTCGACGTTATTTCCAATCATGTCAGAGAATATAGCCATCATACATCTCTGAAAAGTGGCCGGTGCGCCACATAACCCAAACGAAACTCTGCGAAAAGCAAATGTGCCAAATGGACAAGTGAAGGTAGTCTTTTCCTGATCCTCTGGTGCAATACAAATCTGATTATACCCGGAATAACCATCCAGAAGACAAAAATACTCATGACCCGCCAATCTGTCAAGCATCTGATCAATAAATGGAAGGGGGAAGTGATCCTTCCTTGTGGCTTTGTTCAATTTTCTATAATCCATGCATACTCTCCATCCTGTAACTGTTCGAGTAGGGATGAGCTCATTCTTTTCATTTGCGACCACAGTGATACCTCCCTTCTTGGGTACACATTGTATGGGGCTCACCCACGAGCTGTCAGAAATAGGATAAATGATGCCTGCATCTAGCCATTTCAGAATTTCTTTCTTCACCACCTCCTTCATGATGGGATTCAGTCTTCGCTGCTGTTCCACAGTTGGCTTACTACCTTCCTCTAGCAGAATTTTATGCATACAATATGAAGGACTTATCCCCTTGATGTCTGCTATGGTCCATCCAATAGCCGATTTGAATTCTCTCAAAATCCTTAAGAGCTTGTCTTCCTCACTACCTGAAAGGTCAGATGAAATAATAACAGGTAACGTAGATGAATCACCTAAAAAAGCATACCTCAAGTGTTCAGGTAATGGCTTGAGCTCCAAGGTAGGTGCTTCCTCTATTGATGGTTTGAGCTTCCCTTCAGCATTCTTAAGGTCAGAAGTACCAAGAGATTCAAATGGTATGTCCAGCTTTCGCTTCCAGGGAGAAGCGTTCAGATATTGTAATTGCTCGTTGCTATCTTCATCATCGCTGTCAAAATCCCCCACTAAGGCCTTTTCCAATGCATCAGACATTAGCATGTGATCGAGTTCCGAAGTAACCGCAGAATCAATCACATCCACTTTTAAGCACTCCTCATCTTCTGTAGGGAATTTCATTGCCTTGAATACGTTGAAGGTCACATCCTGATCTTGGACCCGCATAGTAAGTTCCCCTTTTTGCACATCTATCAAGGTACGGCCAGTAGCCAAGAAAGGCCTCCCCAAGATTATGGGAATCTTCTTATCTTCCTCAAAATCCAGAATAACAAAATCTGCTGGAAAGAAGAGCTTATCCACTTTGACGAGCACATCCTCAACTATGCCCCTTGGGTAAGTAATGGAACGGTCAGCCAATTGTAGTGACATGTACGTGGGTTTTGGATCAGGCAGATCCAGCTTTTTAAAGATCGAAAACGGCATCAGATTAATGCTTGCTCCCAAATCACAAAGGCACTTGTGAAACGTCAGATTGCCAATTGTGCAAGGAATGGTGAAGCTCCCTGGATCTTTCAGTTTTGGTGGTAACTTTTGTTGCAGAACAGCGCTGCATTCTTCCGTGAGAGCAACGGTTTCAAGGTCATCCAGTTTCACCTTCCTTGAAAGAATAGTCTTCATAAACTTCGCATAACTAGGCATGTGTTCCAGAGCCTCAGCGAAAGGTATATCGATGTAAAGTTTCTTGAACACCTCCAGAAACTTCCCGAACTGTCTATCCAGCTTTTGTTGCTGCAATCTCTTAGGAAAAGGTGGTGGAGGATAGAGCTGTTTCTCCCCTGTATTAGCCTCAGGCAGAGTGTGTTCAACAGTAGTCTTCCTTGGTTCCGCCGCTTTCTCCTTTTGCTTAGATTCTTCACCTCTAATTTCAGCTTCTACTTCTTTTGCCTTTTCAGCATCAGCTACTTTTCCAGACCTTAAGGTAATAGCCTTGACTTGCTCTTTAGCTTCCTTCCTACCTGGTACTTCCGTGTCACTGGGAAGAGTGCCAGGTTGACGATTGAGCACTGCATTGGCTAATTGACCAATTTGATTTTCCAAGGTCTTGATAGAAACCGCCTGACTCTTGCACAACAGCTTAAGTTCCTCAAAATCAGCACTAGTAGGTGCAGCTACACTTCCCTGTTGAGGATATGATTGCCTTGTAGCATACTGCTGTGGTTGCTGGAATCCAGGTGGGTTAAACTGTTTACTCACTCCTTGCTGATATGGTGGCTGAATAGCATTCTGATTATTCCCCCAGCTGAAATTTGGATGATTTCTGTTGTTAGGATGATAGGTCGCTGGCACAGGCTGCTGTTGTCGCTGATAATTATTCACATACTGAACAGATTCGTTTACAAGAGAACACTGATCCGTAGCATGAGAACCTGCACAAAGCTCACAAACCATAGCTATTTGATTAACTCCATACGTAGCCAAAGAATCAACCTTCATTGATAGCGCTTGAAGCTGGGCTGCAATAGCGGTGGCTGCATCAACTTCCAAAATACCTGCTATCTTGCCTGACGTCATCCTCTGAGTTGGGTTTTGATGCTCATTTGCAGCCATCGTCTCTATAAGATTATACGCCTCAGTATAGCTTTTAGCCCATAAGGCGCCTCCAGCTGCTACATCGAGCATGGGCCGAGATTGGGCCCCCAAACCATTATAGAAACCAGTGATCACCATCCAATCCGGCATTCCATGATGTGGACATTTTCTCAACATTTCCTTGTAGCGTTCCCAAGCCTCGCACATAGATTCTGTAGGTTGCTGCGCAAACTGAGTAAGAGCACTCCTCATAGCAGCAGTCTTTGCCATCGGATAAAACTTCACCAGAAACTTTTGCGCAAGATCTTGCCACGTAGTGATGGACCCAGCTGGTTCAGAGTGTAACCAGTCTTTAGCCTTATCCCTCAGTGAGAATGGGAAAAGCCTCAACTTGATAGCCTCATCAGTCACGCCATTATACTTAAAAGTGCTGCAGATCTCGACAAAATTCCTTATGTGCATGTTGGGGTCTTCAGTTGCCGCTCCTCCAAAAGAAACAGAATTCTGCACCATCTGAATAGTGCCCAGCTTGATTTCAAAGGTGTTAGCTTGAATAGCCGGATGAAGGATGCTTGACTGAATGTCATCAATTTTAGGCCGAGAAAAATCCATAAGAGCTGGATCAGCTTGAACAATACGATCTCCCATGTTTACTGGTTCTTTCTGCTCAGTTCCTGAATCCGAATCCTCAAAATCTAACTTCTCCGGAATATCAAGAACTTCGTCTGTCTCCTCAGCTGTATCTAAAGTCCTCTTGCGAGCACGAGAACGAGTTTGCATAAACGCTTGCTAAAGTACCTGAAACACAACCAGAAAAAATAAGTAACTACTACGTCCTAATCACTGAGTCCTAATGACCAATGATGGTAAGTACATAAATAAAACAAATACGCCGAGTCCCCGGCAGCGGCGCCAAAAACTTGTTAGGGCGAAAACACGCACTAATATTCACGCAAGTATACGCGTTCGCAAGTAATATAGAATACTTTCTAGTTCGTTCCCTCAGAGACTCAGACTAAATTATTGTCTAATTAAACTCACTCATCAATGTATGATTACTTCTCAATGTTAAAATAATAACACTTAAAATTGTTGATTAAATATTAACTATAATTAACTACTTAATTAACCACTTAACTAACACTTCAATTTATCAATAATAAAACACTCATGAGATCACAACTTCATTATTACTTCCTTCTATAGCCATTGTTATTACCTTTAGCATGTGACAGTGATGATATTAATCGAATAACAAGAAACTGATAAAAGCCAACTTTCATTGTACTAATACCATTCTACCAAGCATCCACAATTAAGATAGAAGTTGAATAGTCATCAATTATGTTGAGTTCCTATATGTCTACAGAAATTGACAACACAACGATTTAAGCACAAGTTATTCCTTTTGATTACATAGGGCAAATAAAACTGTTAGAGTTACCCACTAATCATGCACAACGTACATGAACCTATGCTAGCATGGCAAGTTCTAAATCTCAAGATCCACCGTCGCTTCACAAGAGATTAACACCCTATCTTATATGTTCGCGACGTACATAAGACGAATACGCACAACCAATACTAGATATCATGCAATCATCACACACTAAAGTATTAAACAATTAACTAAAGAATTCCATAATAAATCCGTTGCAACCCCATGATCACGATTAGCCCATAATAGAACTTATCGCCATCATGGGTTCATATGAAATCATGATAAACAAACACAAGAAAATAATAACTAGACTAATTATATTAAAACAGAGTACGTCACAAGAGTAAATAAGTCAAAGCAAGAAAACTAGCATCCAACATTACAACGAAACAAGAATCACAAGAAAATATGCTTCCTCTTCGTTGCGGTGTGCTAAATCGGTCTTCTTCCTTATCTCCTTTGCTTCTTGCGTAAAACACAATCTAAAACATAATCCCCTTAATACTCTCTGTGAAAACATCTCAAATCTACCTATATAATAGTCCCATAAACTCAGATTACATAGAAGTTGGAAGCCAAACAGAAGTAGAAGTCTAAAATAATTTATCTTTTTCCCCGACCCTGCGCGGCCGCTCAGCATAGCTGCGCGGGCGCGCAGGTTGCTGCGCGGCCGCTCAGCATTGCTGCGCGGGCGCGCAGGCCTCTACTGGAAAAAATCCAGGTTTGCTCCGTTTCTTCGCCGTAATCTGCCCATTCCTTTCCTCTCGCAATGGTGAACACATGCCAAGGCTTATTCTTGATGATTCCTCCCCCGAAATGCAACTAATACCCTGAAATACATAAACACTAGAAAAACGCATCAAATACACAAAATACTTGATTTCAAGACACCAATTTAAGCCATTTTAAGACGTTCTAAGTGGTATAAAATGCCACTTATCAGGGGTCGTTTGTCTCATCTTGTAATAATCAGTATATCTTGTTGGCGGTTGATTATATCTCAAAATGGGTTGAAGTTAAGGCTTTGCCGATAATTGATGCGAATGTAGTGCTTAATTTTCTTCATAAGCAGATATTCACAAGGTTTAGGACTCCAAGAGTCATAATCAGTGACGAGGGTTCGCATTTTTGCAATCGCAAGTTCACTGTTATGATGCAAAGGTATAATGTGAATCATCGCATCGCTACAACCTATCATCCTCAGACAATTGGTCAAGCTGAGGTATCTAACAGAGAGATCAAGCGCATTTTAGAGAAAGTTGTGAGTCCATCAAGGAAGGATTGGTCTTTGAAGCTTGATGAAGCTATTTTGGCGTATTGAACAACATACAAGACTCAGCTTGCCATGTCGCCATTTCAGTGGGTTTATGGTAAGGGATGTCATTTGCCTATAAAGCTCGAGCATAAAGTGTATTGGGATTTGAAGAAGTTGAACCTTGATTTAGATGCAGCTGGTAAGAAAAGAATGCTTCAATTGAATGAACTCGACGAGTTTCGGCTTCAAGCGTATGAGAATAACAAAATGTATAAGGAGAAAGTCAAGAGGTGGCACGATAGGGGTCTAGTGCTCAAATCATTTGTGTCAGGGCAACAAGTTCTTTTGTTCAACTCTTGTCTCCGTCTTTTTCCTGGGAAGTTGAAGTCGAGGTGGTCAGGGCCTTTTATTATCAAAATTGTGTTTCCACATGGAGCAGTGGAGATTTTTGAGAATGATTCAGGCCAAGCATTCAAGGTGATGGGACAGAGGTTGAAGCATTAATATGGGAATAAGGCAAACCTTGAGGTGGTTAGTGCCGTTTTATTGTCTACTTGATCTCGAGTTTCTACGTCAAGCTAACGACGTAAATGTTACTGTTTGTGCTCTAGAGACAACATTATGATGTTTTAGTTTAAGACATTAGGATTATTAATGTTTATGTTCAATCGATTATTCTCTTTCTAATTTATTAATTCTTAATTTACTGCGATATACATTTTAGATTAATAAATGTCCTTGGAATATGATATGCAATTCTATATCTCTAAGTACGTGACTTAGAAATTAGATTATGAGAATAGTATCAATATTTCTAAAGGTCCCTAGTCGAGTATTATTATTAAGGGACAATAATAATGCATTAAGACTGGTGTGTTTGTTGACTGATGATCACATCTCATTGATCATAGGTATGATGATACTAAAGTCAAAAACACATGCATATGTATATGTACATGGTGCTGGACAAACCCAATATGAGATTCTACATATCTGTTATGTCATAAGTAATTCTCACAGTAATAATGATGTAATGGTCCTTAGACCTGAAGTCAGTATATTTCTATACGAGAATTAATATACATTGATTCCATTAAAAGTTATCCTTGACCGGGTAATGATAAAAGTGGACATTAGGTATATTATGAATCGTATGAGAAATATGAATGATCTAGATGGGATTTAACCCTCCTATTTTAGGAGTGATATTATTGGACTCTTGTGTGAGCTAGACTATGAAAGGTGCGGCCACGCTCAAATGTTGATTTGATATGATAGTCTACTCATTGATCAAGGAAACTTGGATTAAACTATGATGAGGATGACACATTACACACCTCTAGTTTAATCTATAATATTTGGTTAAAGGGATTATATTACATTGTACATTATTCACAAAAGGTTTAATCGATCACTGATTCAATAATTATTACTTGGGTAACAATGATGTATAATTAGATGCCGCTCATTGTTTACGATTTTAAATTAGATTTAAAATTCATTGCCAACGTAATAATAACATACAGGGTCACACACTAAGAATGCTTGAATGATTATTTAATTTAAATTGGATTTAAATTATATTAAAGTAATTCGATTTATTTATAATATTAATTAAGTATGACTTAATTAATTAGATAAATATTGATATTCGAATTTACTAATCTTAATTATGAAATTTCTTTGTTAAATAATTAAGTGAGACTTAATTATAATACAAATATAAATTTCGAATTATTAATAACTCCTAATTAGTTAAGAGTTATAATTTATTTTTCTACTCTCTATATAATATCTCTTTTGTGGCTGATTTTGCAAGCAAGACTTTTACTAAAACCCTAGCCACCAAGAGAGAAGATGGAGAGAGCAAGAAGAAACGAGTTTGTGCTAGTACACATCCAATTCTTGAGTTCAAGCATTCGTGTGGATACCGATAGAGCGTAGATCGCGAGAGCGGGATGCGTGATGATTGAACAAACTTTGGATCTCCATTAGTCAACCAATTGGTAAAGTTTCTTAAGGTAAACAATCTGATCTACGAATTAAATATATGTTTTCCGCATGGATCCTGCGGTGGGTTTCAAAAATTCTATTTTTTACGTTTTAATTATTGTTTCCATTGCGTTTATGTGCTCGAAACCCAACAATGACATCAGAGCTACTTGCGAAAAGTGTTTAATTCGTTTATGTGTTTACTGGTTTTATGATGATAACATGTATACAATATTCCATGACTGTTATGTATGCGATTTTATATATTTTACATGTTGTTATGTTTATATATGCGTATGCATATATATGTTTTGAATATATGATATTCATGAAAGTTGTATAATCATATAATGATTATATAATCTGTATATATACTGATATATACATGTTTTGTGTTTGTTCTTATTATAAATACGATTCTGAATCGGATGCAGCGGGTTTGCTGAAATCTGGGTCTGGTGTCCGATTTTGGCGAACGAATACGCTATTTCATATGGAATCGAGCGTCTAAATGTAACAGATAGCTTAAGCTATCATCGACTGATCTGTAAGGTGTTTGACGTCATTTAGGGCCTGTAATCTGCGATTTAATGTTATCAGATTTAATTTCGAATTTTCTAATTTTTTTCAATATTTGGTTTTTATGATTAGATCATGATGGGTATGATATGTTAAGATCAGATTATGTGTTTTAACATGTTATTTTGTGTTAATTGAGCTTGGTAGATGGTTATGGCTTATGACCTTAGGTTAATGGTTTTGATTTTTCAAATATGGCTTGCATGTCGTTTAATCTTGTAATTTTAAATCTTGAATGTAACTCGAGTTCTTCTTGTAAGTTCATTAGATTAGTTTTCATATTTCATTCTTGTAATGTACATAAAGACATGAAGATTAGAAGATCAAGGGTAATCCCACACGGAGGCCATCCAAGGAAGCAATACAAGAAAGAAGACATGTAATAGTTAGCCTGTATTTATTTTCCACCTTAGATTGACCTAGATCTTTATCATTAGCTTGATAAAGATCACATAGGATGAAGCCATAACCAACCACGTTTATTTATTACACTTTACATATATATGCACATATGATGAATATATATGTAGAGTAGTTTATAAAGATGCATGCCTAATTAGATTGAGGATGTATATATTAGATACGACAACCATGCCATGCTTGCTAAACAAGATAAAATCTGTAATGATTTAAGATTTTAAAATGAATAAATGATTATGAGATTCTCGTATTTATGAAACATGGAATAAAATACAAATTTTCTTTATTTCTGACATGGGGCGATTTTGTCAAAAGCGAGTTCTTTGAACTTGTAAGGTTGTGGATTTTAAGCGAGACCGTTGTGACTCCCTCACTACCTGGAAATCAAACCATTGACGAATATTGATTTGAAGTATTTTATTCAAGGAAAAATTAAAAATCTCTTTATGATGGGATCATGATCGTTTTAAAATTAACAAAACCCTAAAGTTAATATTAAGTTGATCAGATGCCTTCCAGTGAGTCCAATGCGTTAACCCCTATCGACCAGGAGTGGGTTCGTCAAAGCGAAGTACTCCTATCTATCGTGGGAGATGTGTTGAAGTATATTGATACTTTTTGACCATTGGGTTTGACTTAACTAAGTTATCACAATAGGATTGTGAACTTAGAGGCATGGAGTTTGGCGAGATTTATAAGATAAATATGAATAAATATTGTTTCACCAAGCTATCCAAGAGTCATATAGTTGATATAATTGACAAATGTTGTCTACCTAAATAATCATGTTTTAGGAGAAAAGCCAAAGCTGACCTAACGCATGGTGAAATATGGATCTTGGCTCACTAGAAAGGATATAGAAGATATTCTTTCCAAATTAATAGTTAGGGCTATTGATTTGATAAAAATAGTGGGGGATATATATTGTGAATATATATATAAATAATCACTTGAACATAATTTAATGATCATTTGTAGACTAAATCATTTTATGCAGTTTAATATTATAGATATTAAATGATAAATAACACAAATAACTTCTCTATGTAATAGTCCTTGAGAAGGACAAGCTGACATGAAATAATTTCCTCAATTGACATGGGAACTTGAGGATTGTCCTCATGTTCAAGGATGTCACTCAAACCCCACCCTTATTTCTTCTAGCTGAGAATGAAACATGTGTAGAACAAAATGCTTACCAGAAGTAAATTAATTATGCAACTGATGTTTCATGTCTCATGCTTGTAATTATGAGTGTTGAGCTTTAGAAGCAACAAGAGCATAATGATGCTTATGATATGATTGAGCACCTTCAAAGGATGTTTGAAGGATAGGCTCGTCATAAAGATTTGACAATAATAAGGCACCGTACTTTGCATTAATGGGAGAATAATATCTGGTTGGACCATATGTTCTAAAGATGATAGGTATATGTACCTTGATATTTTGGGTTTCAAGAATAGTCTAGAGACTTAGCTTGATTTGATCAAACAATCTTTGAACAACTTTTATTCTTAGTTTGTTAAGAACAAAAGGAATGAGATAGGCAGAACACTTACTGAGTTGTTAAGCATATTTAGAACTACTGAAAATAACACGGTAAAGGCATGAATTGTGTCCATATTGATGATGTACACATGGAATGCAAATGAGAAAGGAAAGTGGATAGCCAAGGTGAAGATTTGATCTTATTCGGTGCCAAACCTAAGTCCAATCACAAAGGGCTTTTGAAGCCTAATAGTGGTGTTGCTAAAGGATATGATTGTCATTTCTATGGAAATAACTGGATGAATGGAAGTTAAATTGTCGAGCTTATTTGGAAGATCTAAAGAAGAAGACTAGCAATGGTCAAGCTTCAGATATAGGGTTAGAATTGGAGCAAAAGTTGTTGCTCTAGTTGAAGGAACACGATAATTAATGTTGCACATAAGGCGAGATTGAGAACTTGATAAATTGTTATTACGTGCCTGCCTTTAGGGAATACATTAAGTCAATTTCTTGTCAGGATAAGAAAGGTTTTCATTTTAATTAAATAAATAATAGTTGTTTATTCTATTTCAATGATAAGACTTATAATGTTACATAATTAGGTAACAATTTATATGTTCTAAGTTGACTCAAATCAAACATTACCTCTAGCATTGTCGTTAAGCCATATTAATGAGAAACGCATTTCTGAGTTACATATAGATGAATACTTGGATAAGTTTGATTTTGAATCATACGGAAGATGCGAACTTTGTCTCATTGGCAAAATGACTAAAGCTTCTTTTACCTGATCAGGTGAAAGGGCCACCGAACGATTATGACTTATACATAATGATGTATGTGGTCGAATGCGTATGATGGAAAGGGGGGCTTATACTACTTCATAACATTTACTGATGATTTCAGTATATATGGATATGTGGTTCTTATGAAGAACAAATCCAATTATTTTGAAATATTCAAAGAATATAAGGCCGAAGTAGAAAAAGAAAACAAGGGAAAAGTATAAAAGTTTTACGATCAGATCGTGGAGGAGCATACTTAAACCTCAATTTCAAGAGTTTCTTGAAGGAGTGTGATAGTGTATCATAATTGTGACGCCCTCCAAATCCGAGGTCTAGATTTGGGGGTCACTCGCCAATAAAGCAAAATAAAATAATCACAGTGGAATAATATAATAAATATGACCCCTTGCAAGCAACTGGATCGATCACAGGTTATAGTATGGAACAAGCACTATTACAAACCAACTGTTATTACAAACCATAAGTCTAATTAGTTTTATAACTTATTCAAATTTTATTACAAACCTCTAGACTAATTAAGCATCCCAAACTGTCTACCTGGAAACACACCAACTATCTACAAGCACAAAACCTCTGGTCAGACCTGGAACTTAAGCTTGCCCTGGCCTAGCTGAAAGAATCAAGATATGAAACAAGTATGAGCGAAAGAAATGCTCAGCAAGCAGTAAATAGCTTATGATTTGGAATAACAACAGTATATCTGATGAACAAAACCAACTACGATAACTGAACAGTATCAAAACTGATAAAAATTTGATAATAAACAACATTTGCAATATATTATGTTTTGGGACTGGAATCCTCGAACGACGGTGTGTTGCCGCCGGTGATCAGCCGCGGAGCAACACCGGTATGTCGAAGCATATCCAACTAAACAAAAGGTACCCAAGGCACATATTGGCCTAGCAAGGTGTTATATCCTGTATATCACATAGCTCACACTGGACCGCCGCCACGGCCTCTTACGCAACCATCCAACCCATAAAAACAATTTTCCATCAAAGGAGTCGAATCAAATGACATTCTTAACCACATAACTCCCCATTTCTCATGGTCCGGAGTTTTATCAACAACCAATGGCGAAATAACCAGAACAATTAGTTATTCGCTAATCTCAATTCAAAACTTCACTGTATAGAGTAATTCATAGCAAAACATAAAATGTTTAACTATTCTGAACTTAGAATAGTATGGATATTGAAAGAATAAAGTCTAGAGTCAATATCAATTGAATAATAAATAAAGATATAGGTACTTGCATAATATGATTAGAAATAAACGTCACTTGAACAATAAGTGAAGTTAGGGGTACTTGCCTGATATGCTCAATAACCTCTTACTTTAACTCTGCTTCTAACTGCTGGCTACTATCTTCGTCTAACACTTGACTGCACTTCTGGCTACTTGATTCTATAAACAAAAGGATTATCTTAAGTGACAGAACTAAACTCAATCGACGTAACTCTACGTCTTGACATCTACCCGACCGTTTATAACTAAGCATGGCATAATAAACTGTAAACAGATAGCATACTTATCACATAACACATAATCATGACATTTGTATAACACGTAATCACATATTTCATGTAACACATACGTCAGATCATTATAAGACACGCCTCAGTGCGTTCAGAATGAAAATCAGGTCAATATTAGCATTTATCGATCAAATACCGACTCAAGTTGATACACAAATCAAATGACATTGCAATACAAAAGAAATTAGGTCTTAAAAGTATTTTTATTGAAAGCGCAATATTTTTCTGAGTCTGTACGCGTTCGTTTCATATTAAACGGACAAACGGTTGATTTATTATGAATTTTTGAACATTTTTCAGAATAAAAACGGGTCTCCAGATCATTTAATAATTAAATAATAGGGCTCGAACACTCGAAAATAATTTTATAAAAATTATCGAGCCGGGAAAATAATTTAAAATAATATTTTAAAGTTCGAAACTATTTTTCGAAATTTTTAAATCAAAAATAAATAATTAAATCTAATTAAATAATCAATTAAAATTAATTAATAACTAATTAAAATAATTAATCAATTAATATTTAAATTAATTGACTAATTAAATAATTAATTATCAAATAAAATTAATTAATTAAATAATTTGGATTTATTTTTGAATTAAAAATAAATTTTCAGAATTAGAATAATGATTTTCAAATTAAAAATGAATTTTCAGAAATTATAAATAGGATTTTGAATTATTTTTAAAAGGAAAATCTAAAAACAAAACTCAGTAATTGGGTTGGGGTTCTGTGGATCGAAACCGGGTCAAAACCCCGGGTTGTGAAGAACACAACCGGGTTTTGAACACCCGGTATCTCCCCAGAATCCGGCAGCCGGCCGGTTAACCGGCGATGGTTCCGGTCACGCCCAAATCTGCACCCCCAGGCTTCGATTTTAATGGTAATTGATTCTAAATTGCTCCTGAAACTCGACTAATAACTCAGCATCAACAGACAGCCCCGAGGTCGGTTTCTCCGACGAAAATCAAACAAAAACCGGCGGGACCTTGAGTTTTCCGGTCAAAAACTCGAATTCACTTAATCCTCAACCGAAAATTACAGTAAATACAGCAAAATGAAGCTGGGAACATGTACAATCTAATCATATCATCACAAACAATCAAAAACCTCTAAATTATAAACCCCCAAAATTCGAATATAAACCCTAAATTATGAATTTTCACATCACTAGTCGTTTGAATGATTTGAGGGCATAAACAGAAAGAACATGAAAATCTGAACATTTTGGTTACTCATACTTCAAATTCTGAAGTCTGCATCACCCTCAAATTTGGGTTTGATTCTCAGAACTTTTCAAGAACACCAAGAACACATATTCAAAGAATTTTCAGAAAATTAAACCTCAATTTCTATATGATACCGAACCCTATTTTTGAAGTATAATATACCAAATTGACCAGAAAAACATACTCTATAACATGGGAGCATCAAATCACATCAACAACATCAAGAACAAATTTTCATAATTTAATTATCAAATAATTCGAATATAAATAATTAAATAAGAAAATTACTGTGATTTCCGGGCAGAAACTGATGATTGATTCAGAAAGAAGATTTTGAGAGCTTCGTTTTGATATGCTGCACGCCCGAATCGAAGTTCGATAACGCCTTCGTTCGTGTGTTTGATTCTCGGGAACGTATCTGTTTCTCGGGTTTTTCTCTGTATTTACGGTATTTTAACTGGTTGCAAATGAATAAACGAAATAAACGAAATAAGAAATAGGCTATTTATATTTATGGAATATTGGATCGTTCTGGATCATTTTGGATCGTTAAATTAGTTGCTTAGCCGCTAAGTAACTGTAAAAACGATACAATTCAATACCAGAATTGGATAATTATCAAAACCGGGCTTTTTATAAAACACCATATACGAAAATAACGTAAAAATATCCCGTCTTTCGAGATTACGGGTTTTATTGATTACCGAAATAACTATCGTATCGAAAATATTGCGTCGTGCCGCGCACGGGTCAAACCGTAATCCGGATCGAAAAAGTCTAAACACGGAAAATGTCCGGAATTACTAGATTAGGTTAGGAAGGAGTTTTTGGAAGAGTTTCGGGTTGTAAAAATGCAAAACGGTTGAAGTTGGAAGATTCCCGGCTTTATAAAATAATTTTATAATTGTTCTGAAAAAAATTAATAATTCATAAATCATTATAAAATCATATAACATTCCAAAAATTACCAGAAAAATACCACAATTATCTATATTTTATTCTGGACATATAAAAATTCAAATATTCAAATAATGTCACATATAAACATTCAGATATCAATTCTACTTTTCAGATAATTCACCAAAGTTCACATAAAATCACATAAACAATTCCGAATAATAATAATAATATTTGAAAATATATTGGATATTACAATCTACCCCCTTAACAGGATTCTGTCCTCAGAATCAGCCTAGGAAAATAAATGAGGATACTTGGATCGCATTTCGCTTTCCAATTCCCAAGTCGACTCTTCAACCTTGGGATTCCTCCACAAGACTCGCACTAAAGATACAGACTTATTCCTAAGTATTCTCTCTTTCTTATCTAAAATCTGCACTGGTTGCTCTACAAAAGATAAATCTGGCTGGATCTCGATTGGATCGTATTCTATCATGGTTCGAATCAGGCAAATAACGCTTCAACATTGACACATGGAACACATTGTGAATATGTTGCATGTGAGGTGGTAACGCTAACTCGTACGCAACTTTTCCCACACGCCTCAAAATCTCAAAAGGGCCAACATAACGCGGACTCAGCTTTCCTTTCTTTCCAAATCTTGATAAACCCTTCCAAGGTGAAACCTTCAATAACACTGCTTCTCCAATTTCAAATTCCATATCTTTTCTGGTAGGATCTGCATATTTACGTTGACGGTCTTGAGCTGCTGTTAATCTTTTCCGAATGAGTTCTATTTTTTCTTTTGTCTGCTGGATCAATTCGGGATCCAAAATCTTTCTCTCACCAACTTCCTCCCAACATATTGGAGATCTGCATCTTCTCCCATACAAAGCTTCGTAAGGCGGCATTCCAATACTGGCATGATAACTGTTGTTGTAGGAGAATTCAACTAATGGCAAATGCTCGTCCCAACTTCCATTAAAATCTAGCGCACATACCCTTAACATATCTTCAATAGTCTGAATCGTCCTTTCACTTTGACCGTCCATCTGCGGATGATACACGGTACTCATGTTCAGCTTCGTTCCGAGACAATCTTGAAAACTTCTCCAAAATCTTGAGTTAAATCGAGGATCTCTGTCTGAAACTATGGATACTAGAACTCCATGTCGTGTCACAATTTCTTTAAGATATAACCGTACCAATTTATCCATTGAGAATCTCTTGTTGATAGGAAGAAAATGCGCTGACTTCGTCAATCTGTCGATAATAACCCAAATAGCATCATGATTCGCCCTGGTCCTCGGTAATCCGACTACGAAATCCATCGCTATATGCTCCCACTTCCATTCTAGAATATCCAATAGTTGTATCAATCCACTGGGCCTTTGATATTCTGCTTTAACTCGTTGGCAAGTGTAACACTTATTTACCCATTCTGCAATTTCTTTCTTCATGCTTGGCCACCAAAAGTTTTCTCTTAACTCTCTATACATCTTCGTACTCCCGGGATGAATTGAGTATCTAGAGTTGTGAGCGTCTCGAAGAATTTCATCTTTCAGCTCGGCTACGTTGGGTATCCATATTCTGGAAGAAAATCTTAATATCCCTTTATCATCCTTTTGACTCCCTATCTCTTCTCCTGTCAAACTGTCTCGTTCATGGCTCATTACTTCTTCCTGACATCTTCTTATTTTCTCTAATAATTCTGGTTGAAAAGACATTGCACACAATACCTCTGTAGACATACTTGGAATACTAACCTCTATTTCCAGCTTCTCAAATTCCCTGATTAATTCCTCGGATGAAGTTATCATGTTTAACCTTTCTTTTCTGCTTAGAGCGTCGGCCACCACATTTGCTTTGCCTGGATGATAGTTAATAGTACAGTCGTAATCCTTGATTAGTTCTAGCCATCTCCTCTGCCTCATGTTCAATTCCTTCTGGGTAAAGATATACTTCAAACTCTTGTGGTCCGTGTAGATCTCGCACTTTTCCCCATAAAGATAATGCCTCCAAATCTTCAATGCAAACACTATAGCTGCCAATTCAAGATCATGAGTTGGATACTTCTCTTCATCTGGTTTCAATTGTCTTGAAGCATAGGCTATCACTTTGTCATGCTGCATCAAAACACATTCCAATCCTTTGTACGACGCGTCACTGTAGATCACAAAATTTCCTTGTTCATCTGGCAAGACTAGTACTGGAGAAGATACTAATCTATTCTTTAATTCCTGGAAAATTTCTTCGCACTTCTCCTCCCATTCAAATTTCTGATTCTTCCTGGTGAGCTTTGTCAATGGCATAGCTATCTTCGCGAAATCCTGCACAAATCTTCTGTAGTAACCTGCTAATCCCATGAAACTTCTTACTTCCGTTGGTGTTTTTGGCCTCTCCCAGTTGATTATGGCTTCAACCTTTGCTGGATCCACTTCCACTCCTTTATTGTTAATCACGTGCCCAAGAAATCGTACTTCTTTTAACCAAAATTCACACTTGGAGAACTTTGCGTACAATTTCTCCCGTCGCAGTATTTCCAGAACTATCCCCAAATGCTCTGCATGCTCCTCTTCTATTTTAGAATAGATCAAGATGTCGTCTATAAACACGATCACGAATTTATCCAAATACTTCTTAAATACTCGATTCATCAGATCCATGAAAGCTGCTGGTGCGTTGGTTAATCCAAATGCCATCACTAGAAACTCATAATGCCCATATCTGGTTCTAAATGCGGTCTTCGGAATGTCTTCAGGCTTGATCTTCAGTTGATGATATCCGGATCTTAAATCTATTTTAGAAAACCATACAGCGCCTCTCAATTGGTCAAACAGATCATCGATCCTCGGCAATGGGTATTTGTTCTTAATGGTCAGCTTGTTTAATTCTCGATAGTCAATACACAGTCGCATACTCCCGTCTTTCTTCTTGACAAACAGTACTGGTGCACCCCATGGGGATACACTGGGTTTTATAACTCATTTCTCCAAAAGATCTTGCAGCTGAGTTGCCAATTCTTTCATCTCCACTGGTGCCATCCGGTATGGGGCTTTAGAAACTGGTTCTGTTCCGGGTGCTAGGTCAATCGCAAATTCAATTTCTCTGTCGGGAGGTAATCCTGGTAGATCATCTGGGAAAACATCTGAAAATTCGTTGACAACTGGAATCGCTTCTAGTGCTGGAACTTCTTTACTGGTGTCTACCAAATGGGCCAAATATGCTTCGCAATTCTGACGCAATAACTTTTTCACTTGAGCGATCGCTAAGAACTTCTTCTCTTGCCTATTTCCTCGAAATATTACCTTCTTCTTACTATCCAAGGTCTGAAATCTCACTTTCCTATTCTTACAATCAATCTGAGCGTTATTTTCTGACAACTAATCCATTCCTAAAATAACATCAAATTTTCCCAACTTAAAAGGTATCAAGTTGGCATAAAAATGATGTCCTCCTATTTCAATATCGCACCTCGGGCACACTCGGTCGACGGAAACTTGATCCTTATTAGCTAACTCTATCATCAACGCTTGTTCTAACAACTTAACTTCGCAATGCAGTTTATCGACAAAAATTTGAGAAATAAATGATCTTGTAGCTCCAGAATCAAATAAAACTTTAACATCTATGGAGTTGACTGGAAGCGTACCTGCCACCACGTCTGAACTCTGAACAGCATCCTTCATAGTCATATTGAATGTCCTAGCCTTTGGCTGGTCCTTTGCTGGTGGTCCTTCAATCCTTGGCACATTAGCAGTTGGTTCAGTTGTCTGGCAGTCCCTGGCAATATGCCCCATCTTTCCACATTTAAAGCACACTGTCCCTGATCTCTGAGCTGTAGTCTGACTTCGACACTCATTAGAATAGTGTCCCTTCTGATTGCACTTATAACACAACACATTAGCCTTACAAATCCCAAAATGCCTTCTACCACAAAATTTGCACTCTGACGCAGGTGGACGATTGGGTCTCTGCTGATTTGAATTTTGAAAACGGTTCCCATTTCCTGGCTGTGGTTTCTTAGATCCCCCACTCTTATTGTCCTGAAACTCTGGCCTTTTATTGAAACGGCCCTGGAAGTTACCTTGTTGCTGGCCTCCCCCTGAGGTTTTTATTTTCCTTTTCTTCCCATCCTTCCCTTTTTGATACATATCACTCTTACTTTCAATCACCATTGCTTTCTGCACCACTGCCACATATGAAGTCAATTCAAACATGGCCACCCTATTCTGAATCCAAAATCTCAATCCCTGTTTAAACCTTCTTGCTTTCTTTTCATCCGTATCAACCTGGTCTGGCACGAACCTCGCTAATTCAGTAAACTTAGCTTCGTACTCAGCTACAGTAAGATCTCCCTGGGTCAAGTTCAAGAATTGGATCTCCATTTGATTCTTCATATACCTCGGAAAATACTTCTCTAGAAACAGCTCTGTGAATCTCTCCCAAGTTATAAACTCACCTCCTTCCAATGCTCGCGCGGATTCCTACCAATAGTTCGCCTCACCCTTCAGAAAGTAACTTGCAAACTTGGTCTTCTGCTCAGCTCCTGCTCCGACCAATTCAAAAGCCTTTTCCATTTCCTTGAGCCATGCATTGGCTTCCATAGGATCAACACTTCCCTTGAACTCAGGTGGCTTCACTGCTTGAAACTGCTTAAAAGTCACTGCAGGTGGTGCTGCTTGCTGCTGCTGTTGTTGTTGCTGCTGTTGTTGCTGCTGTGTAAGATGAAACATCTGCTGCTGCATCAGTCCCAACATCTGGATAATCGCTGGATCTGTACGGCTCTCGATACTACCCTCTCCTGAATTATTCCTTCTCTTTGGTGCCATTATTCTGGTAAGAGACAAGCAACATATATAATAATCTGTCAAGCATTGTGTCAAATATGTAGCAATTCCTTAGCATATCAAAATTCACAAACAGTATCTCTTCCCTGAATATCATAAACTTGCTACCATATTAACACAAGCGACATGATTATCACATAATCCTGCTTATTATCTCAAGAATAATAACACAAAGAAAATTACTCCGAATTATCCAATCCTTTTAAATCCTTGCTCGAAATCTTAACTAAATCAACAAAATAGCGGCAATGACACAAGGCCTAAAGCTAAACGCAAAACAGGAAACCTAAACAATTTAACTACAACCTAACCCAATAACTTAAATTTAATCCTATAAAAGCTAAACTACACGCGCCTATCTTATGTGATCTTCCTATGACTCATCTATGACAATCTTACGCCTGTTTCAGTGACCATAACCTGTAGCTCTGATACCAACCTGTGGCGCCCTCCAAACCCGGGGTCTAGATTTGGAGGTCACTCGCCAATAAAGCAAAATAAAATAATCACAGCGGAATAATATAATAAATATGACCCCTTGCAAGCAACTGGATCGATCACAGATTATAGTATGGAACAGGCACTATTACAAACCAACTGTTATTACAAACCATAAGTCTAATTAGTTTTACAACTTATTCAAATTTTATTACAAACCTCTAGACTAATTAAGCGTCCCAAACTGTCTACCTGGAAACACACCAACTATTTACAAGCACAAAACCTCTGGTCAGACCTGGAACTTAAGCTTGCCCTGGCCTAGCTGAAAGAATCAAGATATGAAATAAGTATGAGCGAAAGAAATGCTCAGCAAGCAGTAAATAGCTTATGATTTGGAATAACAACAGTATATCTGATGAACAAAACCAACTACGATAACTGAACAGTATCAAAACTGATAAAAATTTGATAATAAACAACATTTGCAATATATTATGTTTTGGGACTGGAATCCTCGAACGACGGTGTGTTGTCACCAGTGATCAGCCGCGGAGCAACACCGGTATGCCGAAGCATATCCAACTAAACAAAAGGTACCCAAGGCACATATTGGCCTAGCAAGGTGTTATATCCTGTATAATACATAGCTCACACTGGACCGCCGCCACGGCCTCTTACGCAACCATCCAACCCATAAAAACAATTTTCCGTCAAAGGAGTCGAATCAAATGACATTCTTAACCACATAACTCCCCATTTCTCATGGTCCGGAGTTTTATCAACAACCAATGGCGAAATAACCAGAACAATTAGTTATTCGCTAATCTCAATTCAAAACTTCACTGTATAGAGTAATTCATAGCGAAACATAAAATGTTTACCTATTCTGAACTTAGAATAGTATGGATATTGAAAGAATAAAGTCCAGAGTCAATATCAATTGAATGATAAATAAAGATATAGGTACTTGCATAATATGATTAGAAATAAACGTCACTTGAACAATAAGTGAAGTTAGGGGTACTTGCCTGATATGCTCAATAACCTCTTACTTTAACTCTGCTTCTAACTGCTGGCTACTATCTTCGTCTAACACTTGACTGCACTTTTGTCTACTCGATTCTATAAACAAAAGGATTATCTTAAGTGACAGAACTAAACTCAATCGACGTAACTCTACGTCTTGACATCTACCCAACCGTTTATAACTAAGCATGGCATAATAAACTGTAAACAGATAGCATACTTATCACATAACACATAATCATGACATTTGTATAACACGTAATCACATATTTCATGTAACACATACGTCAGATCATTATAAGACACGCCTCAGTGCGTTCAGAATGAAAATCAGGTCAATATTAGCATTTATCGATCAAATACCGACTCAAGCTGATACACAAATCAAATGACATTGCAATACAAAAGAAATTAGGTCTTAAAAGTATTTTTATTAAAAGCGGAATATTTTTCTGAGTCTGTACGCGTTCGTTTCATATTAAACGGACAAACGGTTGATTTATTATGAATTTTTGAACATTTTTCAGAATAAAAACGGGTCTCCGGATCATTTAATAATTAAATAATAGGGCTCGAACACTCGAAAATAATTTTATAAAAATTATCGAGCCAGGAAAATAATTTAAAATAATATTTTAAAGTTCGAAACTATTTTTCAAAATTTTTAAATCAAAAATAAATAATTAAATCTAATTAAATAATCAATTAAAATTAATTAATAACTAATTAAAATAATTAATCAATTAATATTTAAATTAATTGACTAATTAAATAATTAATTATCAAATAAAATTAATTAATTAAATAATTTGGATTTATTTTTGAATTAAAAATAAATTTTCAGAATTAGAATAATGATTTTCAAATTAAAAATGAATTTTCAGAAATTATAAATAGGATTTTGAATTATTTTTAATAAGAAAATCTAAAAACAAAACTCAGTAATTGGGTTGGGGTTCTGTGGATCGAAACCGGGTCAAAACCCCGGGTTGTGAAGAACACAACCGGGTTTTGAACACCCGGTATCTCCCCAGAATCCGGCAGTCGGCCGGTTAACCGGCGATGGTTCCGGTCACGCCCAAATCTGCACCCCCAGGCTTCGATTTTAATGGTAATTGATTCTAAATTGCTCCTGAAACTCGACTAATAACTCAGCATCAACAGACAGCCCCGAGGTCGGTTTCTCCGACGAAAATCAAACAAAAACCGGCGGGACCTTGAGTTTTCCGGTCAAAAACTCGAATTCACTTAATCCTCAACCAAAAATTACAGTAAATACAGCAAAATGAAGCTGGGAACATGTACAATCTAATCATATCATCACAAACAATCAAAAACCTCTAAATTATAAACCCCCAAAATTCGAATATAAACCCTAAATTACAAATTTTCACATCACTAGTCATTTGAATGATTTGAGGGCATAAACAGAAAGAACATGAAAATCTGAACATTTTGGTTACTCATACTTCAAATTCTGAAGTCTGCATCACCCTCAAATTTGGGTTTGATTCTCAGAACTTTTCAAGAACACCAAGAACACATATTCAAAGAATTTTCAGAAAATTAAACCTCAATTTCTATATGATACCGAACCCTATTTTTGAAGTATAATATACCAAATTGACCAGAAAAACATACTCTATAACATGGAAGCATCAAATCACATCAACAACATCAAGAACAAATTTTCATAATTTAATTATCAAATAATTCGAATATAAATAATTAAATAAGAAAATTACTGTGATTTCCGGGCAGAAACTGATGATTGATTCAGAAAGAAGATTTCGAGAGCTTCGTTTTGATATGCTGCACGCCCGAATCGAAGTTCGATAACGCCTTCGTTCGTGTGTTTGATTCTCGGGAACGTATCGGTTTCTCGGGTTTTTCTCTGTATTTACGGTATTTTAACTGGTTGCAAATGAATAAACGAAATAAACGAAATAAGAAATAGGCTATTTATATTTATGGAATATTGGATCGTTCTGGATCATTTTGGATCGTTAAATTAGTTGTTTAGCCGCTAAGTAACTGTAAAAACGATACAATTCAATACCAGAATTGGATAATTATCAAAACCGGGCTTTTTATAAAACACCATATACGAAAATAACGTAAAAATATCCCGTCTTTCGAGATTACGGGTTTTATTGATTACCGAAATAACTATCGTATCGAAAATATTGCGCCGTGCCGCGCACGGGTCAAACAGTAATCCGGATCGAAAAAGTCAAAATACGGAAAATGTCCGGAATTACCAGATTAGGTTAAGAAGGAGTTTTCGGAAGAGTTTCGGGTTGTAAAAACGCAAAACGGTTGAAGTTGGAAGATTCCCGGCTTTATAAAATAATTTTATAATTATTCTGAAAATAATTAATAATTCATAAATCATTATAAAATCATATAACATTCCAAAAATTACCAGAAAAATACCACAATTATCTATATTTTATTCTGGACATATAAAAATTCAAATATTCAAATAATGTCACATATAAACATTCAGATATCAATTCTACTTTTCAGATAATTCACCAAAGTTCACATAAAATCACATAAACAATTCCGAATAATAATAATAATATTTGAAAATATATTGGATATTACAATAACTTACTCCTTCTGGAACACCTCAATGGAATAGAGATTCTGAGAGGATAAATCGTACCTTTCTGGACATATTGTGATCGATGATGAGTCAAGCGGATCTTCCATTCAGTTTATGGGGTTATGCTCTAGAAACGGCTGCATATACACTTAACCAAATTCCAACTAAAGCGGTTCAAAAGACTCCATATGAGATATGGACTGATAAACGTCATAGCATGTCATTTATGAAAATTTGGGGACGTGAAGCGTTTGTAAAATGTTTAGCCTCTGACAAGCTTGGACCAAAATTAGATAGATGCTATTTCATTGGATACCCAAGTGAGACTAGGGTATAGTTTTTATAATCCTTCTGAGAATAAAGTGTTTGTTGCTCGGACCGTTGTATTTTTTTGAGGGAGAACTACTTTCTAAGAAAATCAATGGGAGGACAATACATCTCGATGAAGATCGAGAACCACATGATAACATTGAACCAGAGTTGGAATAAGATTAGGATGTACATCAAAATGTTGAAAGTAATCATGTTTAGGAAACACGGGTTATTCATAGATCTAGTAGGATTCACCATGAGTCCGGGAGAAATTATGGATTTATTTTGACTCAAGATGGTGATGTGATGCTTACAAATAATGATAAGCCTCTCACCTATCAAGATGCTATGAATAGTTCAGACTCCGAGAGATGGCTATAGGCCATGAAATCCGAGATGGAATCCATGTATCAAAATAAAGTATTGACTTTAGTTGATCCACTTGAAGGGGTAAAACCTATAGGGTGCAAGTGGGTTTTCAAGAAGAAAATTGACATGGATGGTTAAGTACAGACCTATAAGGTGCGACTAGTGGCAAAAGGTTTCAAACAAATTCATGGTATAAACTATGATGAGACTTTTTCACCAGTTGTTATGGTCAAGTCCATCAGGATTTTGTTAGCAATAGTTGCTTACTTTAACTATGAGATTTGGCAAATGGATGTCAAAACTGCTTTCTTATATGGGAGCCTTGAAGAGGATATATATATGATACAACCTGAGGGTTTTGTCGATCCAAAGTTTGCTAAGATAGTTTGTAATTGCTTATATCTATTTATAGATTGAAGCAAGTCTCAAGGAGAATAAATATTTATTTTGATAAAACGGTCAAAGAGTTTGGCTTTATTCAAAACGAAGATGAACCATGTGATTGCAAGAAGGTTAGTGGGAGCCATGTGATATTCCTAGTATTATATGTAGATGACATATAACAAATAAGGAATGGCATACCTTCTCTACAGGCTGTTAAGACTTGGTTGAGAAATAGTTTCTCGGTGAAAGACTTAGGCGATGCTACCTATATATGAAGGATCAAGATCTATAGAGATAGATTGAAAATATTAATCGACCTAGTCTGAGTACATACATTGATAAAATATTGCATCATTTTAGGATGCAGGAGACAAAGAAAGGATATATTTCGATGTCTCATGGCATAGTGATCTCAAAAGATAATTGCCCCCTAAATCATTAGATGATAAGGGTCGTTTGAGAAGGTTCCAGATGCTTCAGCAATTGGATCTATAATGTGTACAATGATATATATTTATCCTGATGTTTTGTATGCGTTGAGCTTGACGATCATATACCAGTCTAATCCAGGTGAAGGTCATTTGATAGTTTTCAAGAATATTCTTAAGTACTTAAAGAGGACTAAAGATTTATTTTTGGTGTATGGAGAAGATAGGGAACTGGTTGTAAAGGGTTACACTGATACTAGTTTCTTAACCTAATTTATGGATAGACAAGGATGATTATGTGTCTATGTCTGGTTTGTGTTTTGTCTAAATATAAGTTATGTTAGCTGGAATGGTTCACAGCAAGAACATTGATGATTCTATAATGGAAGACGAATATATTGATACTTTTAAAACAGCCAAGGAGACTGTTTAGGCATGTCCTTAGGAGATATCACCTTATTTATGAGATTAATGATCAAGGAGATATAAATGTAAAGTGCATAGTAATGATAGTATTGCAGACCCACTGACTAAGGTTTTGTCGCAGCAGAAGCACGATGGTCATACTAGTTCCATGAGTATTAGATACATGGGTGATTGGCTCTGGTGCAAGTGGGAGATTGTTAGTGTTTGTACCCTAGAGACAACACTATGATGTTTTAGTTTAAGACATTAGGATTATTAATGTTTATGTTCTATCGATTATTCTCTTTCTAATTTATTAATTCTTAATTTACTGCACTATAAATGTTAGATTAATAAATGTCCTTGGCATATGATATGCAATTCTATATCTCTAACTACGTGACTTAGAAATGAGATTATGAGAATAGTATCAATATTTCTAAAGGTCCCTAGTCGAGTATTATTATTAAGGGACATTAATAATGCATTAAGACTAGTGTGTTTGTTGACTGATGATCACATCTCACTGATCATAGGTATGATAATACTAAAGTAAAAAACACAGGCATATGTATATGTACATGGTGCTGGACAGACCCAATGTGAGATTCTACATGTCTATTGTGTCATAAGTAATTCTCACATAATGATGTAATGGTCCTTAGATGTTTAGTCATTATATTTCTATACGAGAATTAATATACATTGATTCCATTAAAAGTTATCATTGACTGGGTAATGATAAAAGTGGACATTGGGTATATTATGAATCGTTTGAGAAATATGAATGATCTAGATTGGATTTAACCCTCCTATTTTAGGAGTGATATTATTGGCCTCTTGTGTGAGCTAGACTATGAAATGCGTGGTCACGCTCAAATATTGATTTGATATGATAGTCTACTCATTGATCAAGGAAACTTGGATTAAACTATGATGAGGATGACACATTACATGCCTCTAGTTTAATCTATAATATTTGGTTAAAGGGATTATATTACATTGTACATTATTCACAAAAGGTTTAATCGATCACCGATTCAATTATTATTACTTGGGTAACAATGATGTATTACTAAATGCCGCTCATTATTTATGATTTTAAATTAGATTTAAAATTCGTTGCCAACGTAATAATAACCTATAGGGTCACACACTAAGAATGCTTGAAGGATTATTTAATTTAAATTGGATTTAAATTATATTAAAGTAATTTGATTTATTTATAATATTAATTAAGTATGACTTAATTAATTAGATAAATATTGATATTCGAATTTACTAATATTAATTATGAAATTTATTTGTTAAATAATTAAGTGAGACTTAATTATAATACAAATATAAATTTTGAATTAATAATAACTCCTAATTAGTTAAGAGTTATAATTCATTTTTCTACTCTCTATATAATATCTCTTGTGTGGCTGATTTTGTAAGCAAGACTTTTACTAAAACCCTAGCCACCAAGAGAGAAGATGGAGAGAGCAAGAAAAAATGAGTTTGTGCTAGTACACATCCAATCCTTGAGTTCAAGCATTCGTGTGATACCGATAGAGCGTAGATCGCGAGAGCGGGATGCGTGGTGATTGAACAAATTTTGGATCTCCATTAGTCAACCAGTTGGTAAAGCTTCTTAAGGTAAACAATATGATCTACGAATTAAATATATGTTTTTCGCATGGATCCTGCGGTGGGTTTCGAAAATTCTGATTTTTTACGTTTTAATTACTGTTTTCGTTGCGTTTATGTGCTCGAAACCCAACTGTAAAAGCAAGCACTTCTTGGGAGGCAGCTTATATTTGTTGTACAATAGTAGATAGAGGAAGAAAAAAATAAGAAGAAAAACCCAAAAAAGCAAAAAATTGGAGTTAAACTACAGAAGCACGGCGCGCTCGCGCTGAAGAGCGGGGCGGCCGCGCTGAAAAATTAGTAATTGCGCGCGCCCGCGCTGGAATTCCAGAAACACGGTGCCCCCACGCTGCTAGGAGGGGCGGCCGCGCTGAGCCCCTGTAGTCAAAAAAAAGTCAGCAAATTATACAGAAAATCGGGGACTTCATTACAGTATCAATTCAAACCCGATTTTTACTCTCCTATATCCCATATTTCCCTCTCCAGATTAATTTCCATCATCCCATTATACCCATAATCAATTCCCACTTCTTTTACATAAATAATTCTCTCCAAATTCCTATATATATATATACACTTATACATAAACTTCCCCATCACTTCTCAAATTCTCAAACACAAATCTCTCTTATACACACATCTCTTATTCTCTCTTATTCAATCTTAATGGCACCCAAAAGACAACGAACCCAAGTTAGCAGCAGCACCACTGATTCTTCGAGTGTGGGTGGTGTGAGGCCCGGGTTTTCAACTCCGGAGGCTGAGGGAGAGTATACGAGGCTGCTTTCGAAGCCTATAACCAAGGAGCGAGGTTTTCTGCCATCGGGGAGGGATGGTAAACTACTGGAGATGGGGTGGATAGCTTTATGTGAGGCACCTGTTGCGGTGCCTATGAGTGTGATTCGCGAGTTCTACGCGAATGCAAAGGCGGAGAAGGACGGTTTTACTGTGGTGATGGGAATGACGGTGGAATATAGTGCTGAGGTGATTCAGAGGGTGATTGAGCAGCCCGGGAGGAGGCCAGAGCAGGAGAACTGGAACGAGAAGACATGGGATGATTTTAACTTGGATTTGATCGTTGCTACCCTGTGTGTACCTGAGACTCATTGGAAGTTCAAGAAGGGAACAAATGAGTATGCCACTTTCCATGCCTCATGCATGAACATGTTTGCACGTGCATGGAATTCTTTTATTTGTGCCAACATCATGCCATCTTCTTACGTGTATGATGTTACCGTGGTGCGTGCACGTTTGTTGTGGGGAATTCTTCAGGGAGATTATGTGGATCTCGAGATGGTGATTCATCAAGGTATTTTGAGGTTCTTGCGAGGTAGTACTACGAGTTCTATACCCTATGCGTCCATTGTGATGAAGCTGTGTGTGGCGGTTGGATTTCATTGGCCCGCACACGAGCAGCTACAACTCTCGAGTGCCCTGATCGATAGTTCGACGCTGTTGAGTATGTAGGAGTGGTATGGTGGGAAGCCCAATCCTAAGGGGCTTGGTCATTCTTATGACCATCTTCCAGGTGGAAGGCTAGTTGCTCAGACATATGCTGGTGGTTCTTCGCAGGCCCGTAGAGCAACTTGGATAGCTCAGTTGGTTGAGGAGACCGGTCCTTCGGGTTCGCAGCAGCAACAGAGGAAGCACAGGGCAGTGCTGGTTTGAGTTCAGCATAGTATAGGCGCTTGATGAGGTAGATGGATACGATGCATGACATCTATAGTCGGTTTGCATAGGACCATACCCAGGCATTGGGGACTGCATTCAGAGCCACGTGAGTTGACATCCAGTGGCCAGTAGGTATGCCTGATTCCTTACTATTACCTTCATTGAGGATATTGAATATTTTAAGTTTGGGGGTAGTAGTTAAGAATTATATGTTATGTGTGAGTCTCATATAGTTGCATATTCATGATAGTTTAGTTCATATAGTTGCAGATTCATGATAGTTTAGTTCATATAGTTGCATATTTTCCATATAGTAGTTGTTTTTATTTTTTATGTTATAGTTTGTTCATATGGTTTATGCATTTACATTTTAACATAATCCCTTAGATAATTTTTTCGATTGATTTGTGATATTGATGCTAGTGTCGTGATGTCGTATTTAGTGATGTTAAGTCCTATCGAGTTGATTTGCATGCTAGAGATAATTGTAATTTCACTAAGTCTTATAGGTTGCTTGAGGGCTAGATCATGGTCATGGTTTATTTGTTTATCGAGGTTTAATCACTTGTTTATATTTAGAATTGATGATATTCTCTTAATGATAAAATAACATGGATATTTAAAAAATGGAGGAAAACATTGGATTTTATTGCTAGTTGTTGTGGCTAGGTGTCAAATGGCTAGTAGCAGGATCATTTTATATTAGTAGTCTAGGGTTGAACGAGATGGAGTGAAACGCACTCGTTTAGAAATTATGAAGGAAAAAAAAGAAAAGAAAAAAATATGTGTTATGCATAATTGATCACGAGTGGGCTATTTAATACTCGAGTTATTAAGTTCTTAGGGACTTTGTGCCTAGTGACCTAAGGCTTTTATAGTCTGGGATCCACTAACCTAACGCTCGCTATATGGGTATTATTGTATAAGTCTTTTATGGACCTCACTCATTGCACGAGCAAATAAGTATATTTGTGTTATTTATGTGTTGTGAATAAAAGCATGAATCCATGTATAACTCTGATATAAGAATTGAAGTGTTATAAGTCATTTTGAGTTTAGCTTTTTATTCTATTTATAACCTTATGATTGCCTTGATGAGTAGTGAGTCATGATTACTGATCTAGTTGCGATAGTATATCTGTAAGCATTTGCACACACACACGTTTTTTGCTTTTAAGTTGATTTGTAGGATTTGATTGATCTTTGTGCTAATAACTGCATTTGTTGAGATGTTGCTCATCGGTTGGTTTAGTTAATCTAAGGGGATCGTTGTATTCATATAGTTTGCATTCATGCATTTTTATTTCTTGTTCTTTGAGTCTGTTTATGCTTGATGACAAGCATCGGTTCAAGTTTGGGGGGGGTGTTAAGTGGCATTTATGTCCACTTGGGATGCTTTATAAAGGCTTGAATGACGTTTTATACTCAAGTTATTTGTGTTTTTGATGTGTTTTGTAGTGTTTTTGCATTTCATGCTTATATCAGGGATTCAGGTGATTTGGCATTGTTTTGATGCTAAATTGGTGTTAGGATGGTGACTTGAATAAAATCTCGTGGATTGTCAACTCAAACCAGCCAAGAAAATAAGAAAAAGAAGATTTTCCGGAAGGTCAGTGCGCCCGCGCTGTAGTAGCGCGTGACCGTGCCAGGATGCAGATTTACAGCGCGGCCACGCTGGTGAAGCGTGCGGCCGCGCCAGGTCGGGATCACATAATCCTGATTCTACTCTAATTTTGATCAGCTGGACTTATAATCTGCATGGGTTGCTATATAAACATAATTTATGATCATTTTTATAACAAGACATATCAGAGCTTAAGGAGAAGGCGTAAGAAGACCGTATAACACAATTCAACCAAGACGAAGAGGATCTAGTTTATTCTTGTGATTCTTTGTTTTAAGTTGGAACTTTGGATGCTAGTTTTCTTATTTTATAAACCTATACTCCTGTGTAACGTACTTGGTTTTATTATTTATTCAGTATAAAGACTACGTTTGTTATACCATGCTTTCATCGGAATCCACGTTAATGATGAGTCCGATTATGGGCTAATCGTTATCTTGGGGTTCTAGCGGATTTACTTATGGATTTTTTTAGTTAATTTATTTTGATGCCTTAGTGTGTGGTGATTGTATGATAGCCTAGCATTGGTTGTGCTTATTCGTCTTATGAGCGTCGCGAACTTATAAGATAGCGTGTTAATCTCTAATGAAGCGAAAGTGAATTTAAAGGTTTAGAACTTGCCATGCTAGCATAGGTTCATGTATTTGATATTCATGATTCGTAGGTAATTTTAACCATCTTACTTGCCCTATGTAATCATGATAGATAACTTGTGCATTAAACCATTATATTGTCAAATTCTATAGACATATATGGTCTCAATATATTTGGTGTCTATTCAGCTTCTATCTCTATTGTGGATGTCTGGTAGTATGGTATTCGTACAACGAAAGTTGGCATTTTCAGTTTCGTGTTATCTGATTAGTGTCATCACCATTACATGCTAAGGTTAAGAACAAAAAGGCTATTGAATGAATTAGTAATGAAGTTAGAATCCCATGTTTGTGTCATATAGTAATCAATCCTATTAAATCTCTTCGTTAATGTTCTTTAGTGTAATCTCTTAGTTAATCGTAGTTATAAACAATCTCAATTTAATAATCGTCTTAGCATTGGATAATAACCATATCATTGTTGCATAAATGCATTGATTGAAATTAATCTAAACTAGTCTCTGTGGGAACGAACTAGAAATAATTCTATATTACTTGTGATCGTGTATACTTGCGTGAATATTAGCACTTATTTTCGTCCTAACAGGTACTCATTTTCTTATCTGACTGTCTCAAGACCAACAAACTGCAGTTCTAGCTCTTATTTTTCAATTTCAAGCTTCTCATTTATTTTTGACAGCCTACTCACTTTCTCAGTAGCTTCCATCATGCTTGTATGGATATGAAACATCTCTACACTCATTTTCTCAACAGTTTCTTTGTTTGGCTTGCATTAAAATCAATTGTGGTTAGAGTTGGTACCTCTGATTTGGATGTAGATGATTCTCCTTGCTCTAGATCCATGAAAGCATAATTTTCAAATTCCTCACTGTCATCCTCTTCATCTGTATCATCCCAACTCTTGCCTTCTGTAATGTAATACTTTCCTTGTTGCTTTCTCAAGAATGCTTCATATTTTACTTCCAATTCTAAATAAGTTTTATCTTTTTTTACCTTCTTTGGATTTCTACACTCAGTGGAAAAGTGACCTAACTCATCACAATTGTAGCATCTTATCTTTGATCTGTCAACATATATTGTTCTATAGCCACATTTTCCAGTTGAGTTGAACTGAATTTTTCCTTTCCAATTGATGTTGTTATTTGATGTCTGACCCTTGCTCTTAAAGAACTTTGGCTTCTTAACCTTAATGTTAGAGAAAAGGTAAGCCATTGCCTGGTCCATCTCATCCAGTTCATCAAGGGTGTAGAATTCATCATTTTCTATTTCCAGTATGACTTGCTTCCGTGGTTCCTTATTTTTCTGCTCAACAGTTTGAACAGCCGGAGTTTGAGCTTCTAGTTCATCTTCAGATGATTTACTGTCATTGGCAACCAAGGCACTAGTTCCATCAATAAAATGTCATTGACCATCTCTCAATAACTTTCTCTGTAACATTTCCAGCTCATAAGTCTTCAAGATCCCATACAAGACTTCCAGTGTCATTCTGCTTAAATCTCTCTCTTCTCTAATAACAAATATTTTTTGTTCCATATGGTCAGGAAGGGTGATCAAGAATTTAAGGTTGACATCTTCAGCTTCATAGTACTTGCCATGAAGCTGCAAATCATTTATCACCTTATTGAACCTTTCAAAAACATCAGTTATATTTTCCTTAGGTTTAGCCATAAAACCCTCATACTATGACACCAAGATCCTTCTTTGATTAGATCTAACCTCTTATGTTCCCTCACACGGTATTTTAATTTTCTCCTAAACCTGTTTAACATAATCACAGTTGATAATGTTGTTGTACATTAAATTATCAAGAGACTCAATTAATATGAGTTGTAAACTGCTATCCAGTGAAACCTTTTCTTTTTCAGGCTCTGTGTAGGTTAAGGGATCTTTAGGTGCAAAATGTGGTGGTATGACCATGTCTCCATCTGTAAATTCAGAAACCCTTTACATAGGAATGGAGGTCCATTTTTGAGAATCTGAATGTACATAGGGTTGGTCATCCTTATGAACAACAATATTTTCTTTTTCCATAGTGTGTAGTTGATCTTGTCAAAGGCAGGTACTTGACTCTGCTTAATTTCTAAGCACTCATTCTTCTAAGATCTATATCCATTTTCTTTCATATTTTGCCCTACCACTTGTTAGATATTGAATGCAAAGAAATGTAACACATGGGGGGAATGTGTTTTTTGGATTTTACTTGGCTATCAAAACTATATGAATTATGGTTGAACAAAGCAGTTTACAAATGTAGAGATATTATGTTTAACGGTTATCACACAAAACACAATATATCAAAAACTCACTTAATTGTATTAATTAAGTTTGTCTTGCTACAAATCTGTATTCTTAAGAAATAAGAACTCAGCTACTATCTTGAGAGAATACAATATTTTCTAGATCTGTTTCTTACTTCTAAACTAAGAACCTGTGCATGCTTTATAGACCAGCAACACGGGTTTACAAAACTTGCACTAAAATATTATAAAATAATTTCTAAAGCAACCTTGATTATTATCTTTTCTGGTATTTGAATATCAGTGCAGAATTTCACAGGTTTGTGACCATCCTTTGTCCAGTGAATCTTGGCCTTTGATCTTGTATTCTTTAAACTACTTTTGTAGTATTTCCAATCTAGTGAATGATTTGTTTATTGACTGATAATCTTGAATCTTGAACTTGTTTGCATTATGAATTTGAGATAGTATGTCGAGATCTCTACTGTTCTGTAGAGAAGTGACATATCGATAAGTATAATGATTTATCGATATCTCGAGTTCTCGACATATATAAATGACATGTCGAGGTCTCTAGTTCTCGACATGTAAAATAACTTGTCGACTGTTAGGACGGAAACACGCGCTAAAATTACATGCAAGTATACGCGTTCGCAAGTAGTATAAGATATAAATCAGATTCGTACCCGCAGAGACTCTTTTTAGTTAACTTAAGATTATGCACATATGCAACAATGGTATGGCTATCGCTCAATGCTAAGACAATAACAAGTTGAGATATTTATAACTAAGATTAAACTAACATGCAATTAACTAAGAGACTAAAAATGATTGAATTAACTATATGAGACAAACATGGGATTCTAACTTTATGAATTACTTCATTCAAAGTCATTATTCTTAACCTTAGCATGTGATGGTGATGACAACTATTCAGATAACATGAAACCAGTAAATGCCAATTTTCGTTGTACGAATACCCTACTACCAGACATCACAAAAGAGATAGAAGCTGAATAGACACCAATTATGTTGAGACCCTATATATCTATAGAATTTGGCAACATAAAGGTTTAATGTGCAAGTTATCTATCGTGATTACATAGGGCAAGTAAGATGGTTAAAATTACCTACGAATCATGCATAACAAATACATGAACCTATGCTAGCATGGCAAGTTCTAAATCTCTATATTCAATTTCGCTTCAATAGAGATTAACACACTATCTTATATGTTAGCTACGCACATAAGACGAATAAGCACAACCAATACTAGGATATCAATCAATCACCACACACCAAGATATTGAAACAAGTTAACTATAGAAATCCATAAGTAAATCCGTTAGAACCCCATAATAACGATTAGTTCATAATCTAATAATCGCCACCATGGATTCCAATGAAAGCATGATAATAAATAATATAAGAGTACTAGGGTTCACAGACAAATTGAAAACAAGCATCCAAGTATCAACTATACTAAAGAAAACAAAAGTCTTCTTCTCCGTAGCCGTCTCGTGCTCTCTAGGTCTTCTTATTGCTCTCCCTTGTCTCCTCCTTGTTATTAAAAATATCTTTTTATTTATATATTGGCTTCTGGATCAGCAGGGCTCTTCAAACACTCAAAATTCAAGTAGAAATAGGATTCTGGCTGAACGGACCAGCGCGGCTACCCCGCATACCAGCGTGGGCGCGCGCTGTTTCTAGAAGTCTGGCGCGGCCGCCCCGCTTCTCAGCGCAGACGCGCTCGCCTCCTGGACATCTGGCGCGGCTGCCCCGCTTCTCAGCGCGGGCGCGCTGTGCTACTGGATTTTGGCTTCTTTTCTTGCTTTGACTGTAGATTGAGTTCCGTTCGTCCGATTTCGACGATCCAATAGTCCACGCGAAGTTATTGAGATGCTCTTCAATATGAGAATGGTCTTGACTTCAGATTCTGACCTCTTTTCAGCATATTTCCTTTAAAAGCTCATTTATTCCTCTAACTAATGCCTGTAATGCACAAACACAAAAACACATCAAAAATACCAATAACTTGAGTCCAAAACATCAACTTAAACTTGTAATGAAGCGTTCCAAGTAGATATAAAATCCACTTATCATCGACATCTCTAGTTCTCGATCTAGACTTTTGATTTATCGACATCTTGATTTCTCTTCATGAAGATTTGACTTGTCGATATCTCTGGACCTCTACATGAAGAATATGACTTGTGAATATCTCTGAGATCTCTACATGCGGAAATTGACTTGTCCATATCTCTGAGATCTCTACATGAGGAATTGACTTGTCGATATCTCCAGCGCTCTTCATCTTCTTTTGACTTGTCATCAACTTAGATCTCTACATGCAGGAATGACTTGTCGATATCTCTTGGGACTTCTCTACAAGTCATTTTGGACTTCGCAACAAACTTCTCGATATCCCTTGATCTATGACTTGTCGATATTTTGACTTAGAACATATTTTTCCTAGAATAGAAGTATACAACTCCAAGCTGCTACACTTTTCTCTGAGACATGATCATGATTTGATCTTCTTCTAGAGTTTATTCCTTAGAGAGAAACCGCTAGAGTTTTTCTAGAGTTTCTATGAATAACCATCAAGCTAAGGATTAAACTCTGGAAGAAGATCAATCTTGATCATGTCTTAGAGAGAAGTGTAGAAGTTTGGAGTTGAATAATGTTATTTTAGGAAAAATGTTTTAAGTCAGATATCGACAAGTCACAGATCAAGGAATATAGAGAAGTATGTCGAGAAGTCTAAAATGGCTTATAGAGAAGTCCCAAGAGATATCGACAAGTCAAAAGTCTATGTAGAGAAGTCCCAAGAGATATCGACAAGTCAAAAGTCTATGTAGAGAACTGGAGATATCGATAAGTCAAAAGTCTATGTAGAGAAGTGGAGATATCGATAAGTCAAAAGTCTATGCAGAGAACTGGAGATATCGACAAGTCAAAAGCCTATGTAGAGAACTGGAGATATCGAAAAGTCAAAAAGCTTATAAAGAACTGGAGACCTCGATAAGTCAAAAATCTATGTAGAGAACTGAAGATATCGATAAGTCATTTTACTTATCGACATGGGACATCTCTACACAACAAAATAGATCTCGACAAACAACCTCAGAATTCAGAATACAGACAACTTGAAGATCTAGGATTATCAATCAATAAATAATTCTATCACTGAATTAGAAAGCCTAAAAATGCGGTTTGAAGAAAATAATATCAAGGGCCAAGATGAACTTGACAAAAGAGGGTCACAGACCTAGTAGATTCTGCACAGATATGCTGCACTAGAAATAGAAATGGACAAAGGAGCTTTAAAAAATTTGTTAATCTATTTTAGTGCAAGTTGTGTAAACCGTGCATGTTGATCTATAAAACATGTCACGGGTCCTTTATTTAGAAGTAACAAACATATCTAGGAAATCTTGCAATTCTCTCAAGAGAAGTAGATGAGTTCTTATTTTCAAGCACACATATTTATATTAAGATAAATTTAATTTATTAGAAATCAAGTGAGTTTTTGATAAATTGCTTCTGTATTTAAATTTAGTATTTTATCACTACAAATTATTCTAGCTGTTTAGTTGCACAAGCTAAAAACACTCACAATTAAATATCGAGATTACTTAAGTAAATCTAGTTCTAATTGTCAATTGCCAATTAGGATACACAATGCATAACATAATTTAAATTAAGTCATTATAGTAGTATATCCGGGCTATCCGTTCAAACTAATTCAAGTGTTCTTCAGGATCTCCCATTCCGTCAAACTAGTCAAAATTTTAGTGTTTGAGGCCTCTTTGCCGGGAAATAGCCTCTAGGGAATGGATGAAGGGTGTTAGAGTTTCCCCAACTTCCACTCCATAGTCTTTATCCATTTTTCTTTGGAGCTCATAAGTCATGTCCTTGAGATCCTGCTGCTCTTCATCATCATCAGAGATGGCTTGCGGGGTTGGGTCTCTCCGGGTTCTTTTGGTCTTGGCATTAGCCAATAAATTTTCTTCATCTAGTTACACTAATTTCTGAATATTGAGCTTGATCTTTTCCTCTTCTTCCCTACGAATCTGTTCTCTCATATCTTCCAACTTCTTCTTCCTGGATTCCTCTGTGCATTTGTCCTTACTTTGAGCTTTCTGATACTTCTTGCCTTTCCCCCCAATTCGGTCAAAGACAGAGGGTCGAGACCGGTATGAGTCCCCGGATTCTTCCGGATAGTCTTCCTGTTCTGCTTCTTTCTGGGCCTGGATTTGTCGCTCCTGGAAGAGCGGACTGCCTCTGCTAAATCGTTGCCGGTCATATAGGCCATATGTTCGGCAGCCACCGTGACGTTTGCATATTTGTACCGATTGAGCTAAATATGAGGGTCCGGGCATCTGTAGGTGAGACTACCCTCTTCGGTATCTGGTTACCGGGTGGTTAATCTTAGTAGAGGTCCCGGTTGGGATCCGGGTCTAGGAAGGGGTCCGGGTCATGTTTATGCGTGCTTGCAAAAGGTTTTTCAGCCATGGTTTTACCTCCTCTAACCATGGCTTTAACAGCTCGAAGTACAAGAGTATAGATTTGCAAATAATAAGGTCTTGCGAGAAAATGGGCCTTGCCAATAACAACTAACACCAGACTATAAGCTTTAAAAATAGATTTATGGCCGCTTTCAACAGGAATCCACACCAGGCCACACAATAACAGCCAAGTTGTTGGGTCAACAATATCGTATAACAGCTAAATCTGGGTTTAATCTAGCAACTGAGTATTCAAGAGTGAAGCAAATATAGGTTCATAAATAAGCAAATCTAGCTATAGCTCACACAAACGTGGTTTAAAATAGATAAAATAAAACTCACACAAACGTGGGTTAAAATGGCGAGCACAAACAAACGATACTTAAATAAAGAGCATTAACAGTTATGACTGAGCTAGGTTGCTTGGATTCTTACGGGTTATATGAAAGACTCTTTTCAAAGCTTGCAAATGAAGATGAGCTCAGGGGCACCAAGACCCAAGGACGGAGCCACCCCTCCTTCTAGCGCTAAATGATAACTCCAATCCACGGTCTGATTCTTCCGACGCCGCTCCTGAACCCTTCTTGCGAGGTAGTTGCGGTTGAGTTTCTGCAAAACAAAAGGGGGTTTTGAGCCCCTCGACGTCTCCAGTGTGAGTAAGAACTCGCTTTCAGATGATGCAGATAGAATTATAAGATGGTTGTGTGTATGTATGAGTGTGTGTGGAAAAGAGCGATTAACCCGCAAACCTCTCTTTTTTGGACTATTTGTAGCCCAATGATAGGGTTTGGAGGTTGGTATCTTTCAATCGTAATCGTTCGTTCCTGGGAGCGGAGGACACCTGACTAGGATGAATGTCTTACACGTGTCTATGCGGGGATTGCTGAGAAATATTTCAAGGATCTTCTGATACATGCCTTAATTATTCTAATAATTTATCGTTAATAGATGTTAGTATCACGTGTCCGGAATCGCTTCATATGCACCTCATATGTTGCGTTTTAATGGAACTTTCTGAAATATGAGACATGACTTGGGCCCATTCAATCCTGGATTAGGCGGGATTTATTGAGCCAGACCTAATTGATTCTGGACTGAGTGATCTAGCACCAGAGTCGGCATACTGGAGTCGGACCTTGTTGGTCTTGGACTAAGTGATCTAGTCCCGGATTCAGTAAAGGTCCTATACCCTATCACGAAACTTCATTTTTCTTCACATTTTTCATAATCATCAATCCTTAATACATGAAATACTCTCGCATATTTGTTTGATAGCATAATATTAGAATTCTATTAAATAATATGTACACATTTGTCGTTCATTTTGAAGTATATTCAATTTTAAAATACTAGATGTATTTTAAATCACGCATATAAATAAATGTGTACATTAAACATGGGAACCAGTAAATTATATTGTTTCTTGTTAAAACATTATGAGCGTTATGAAACAGTAATTGATACAAGTAACAAAATTTAATCTAAATCGATTGCACAAATAGTGTCAAACAGGTTGACGAAGATTTAATTAAGAATATAAATAATTAAATAAAGATAATTAAGTCAATTCTAATGATATAATACATATATGATTCATTAATGTGATAAAATATTAAATTTCAATATTAGGACATTTAACGCCTAATATTAATTAAAAAATTATTGTATAAAGTTAAATCATTATTTTATTATGCACAACTATATATTAAAAAATAATTTTGAAACTTTTTTAAAATAACACATGTCAATTTTTTTTATATATGAAATTCATATTAACCGAAAAATGTGCATTTTATTTATGAGTAAATATTAATTAGGAAACTGTTTTTGAGAAACTACCAATCCTCTTATTATTCATTAGACCATTACTTTATTCAAAATAAACTTTATTCAAAATATGGTAATGAACTTTCACTCATTGGGATCATTGTATTACATAGCAGTTGGCCAAAATAGATGTAAACATACTCTATGCATGTTTCTATTTTCAGCCGGTAATTCGTTCCTTTCGAGTATTTTTGTGTCGTATACTTTCGTGTTGTGTGTCATGAATGCCTGACCTAAACCAAAACCGTTAATGATTCGTTTCGTTTCGTGTACCTTCATTTCGTGTACGTTTTGTGTCGTGTTTCGTGTAATTAAAAATTAATAATAAAAATAAAGATAAATAAAATATATATTTAAATAAAGTTTTTACTAGTCGAGTTTTAAGTCAATAAGTAATAAAGACTCAAGCGTAGTCAAGTCTTATGAAATTTAAATTTAAATCTATTTTGTATCTATTTTCTGTAAATATTATATGTAAAATATTATTGTAATATATATGTATTCATAATAATTTTGATGAATTTATTTAAATATTTATTTATTTTGTGTACTTTCATTTCGTGTCGTGTAGCCGAGTGTAAACCCAAAACCGACACTAAATTTATCCGTGTACTTTCGTGTTCGTGTACATTCGTGTTCGTGTACCAAAAATGTCAAGCCAAACCCGTTATTTTCGTGTCGTGTTATCTTGTCTTGTCGTGTACGAAATTACCGACTCTAGTTTCTATTATCAAACTGCAGCAATCTACTGTAAAAAACCCAGAATTTTGTTTCCTGCTCTAAAGAAGAGTATATAATAAATTCATCATATTATATATTTATAAATTATGGATGCATGATCAAAATATAATACCTCAATGACACAATCTTAGACGCAATTACACTTAAACAGCAGGCTATACAGATGAATTAGCACAATATAAATTCATAAAAGTCCCTCTCAGATCATATGTGAAGCCCCATGAAATGCTTACAATTAGGTTTGTTGCGTAATTGCCAAGCAATTGCCAACTTGCATGGATAAATTGTTCGAAATCTTGGTCACAGCCGGAGGCAATTCAGCTCCGGCCTGCTTGAAAGCCTCCTGGCAATCATCAATACCAATGGCGGCAGATAAATAAGAGTTAAGGCCACCAATGTCATCAGTATCGAAATAAACCAAAGCCTGTTTCATGTTATCAACAGCTCCATCAAATATCTCTTTGCACGTAGACACGGCGTCAGCTTTGGAGGCTTGATCCACTCCTACGAGTGCTTGATCAAGTTGAGGTGTCAATTTTTGCAATACCATTGCAGCTCTTAAAGCTGATTGAATTCCATTTCTGGTCGCGTCATGCCAATTCGTTGCACCTCCAACCATGATGTTACAAATTCGCCTATAATCGCTTGTTCTGCAGAACGGATTAATGCCCTTGAATTTTGCTTCGGTGGGTGAAGCAAAGAGGCCTAACATGAGCATGGCCAGGCAAAATATTGCAAAATGTCGCTGCATTTTCAAAGCCATTTTAACGATTTTACTTATGGAGGTCTCCAACGTCGTGGTTTTGCCCTCGGAACCTCTGTTCCAAGTTCCAAGGGTGAAGACCTAAAATCTGCAAAATGGTTTTTGAAAAATGAATGCGATTTCTAATTATGCATATTTAAAGGAATGCAATTTTACAACTAAAGCTTTCTTGGGTTCTCCTTCATTTTAGCATCATAAATCTTGTTTCTAGCTATATTGGATTGAGCTATACTAGCGGGTTACTTCTGCTATATTTCCAAATATAACATTTTTGGACCCTCTTGTTAAATTTTAACTAGCATAAATCCCATGCAAGGTTTTCATTAATATTTTAAATTTTTATTTATCCAGTTATATTATATTTTTAAAATATTTATATAAATATATAATGATTATAAATTTATAATAAAAATAATAGAATAACATGTGGTCGTAATTTATTAGAATAAATAGATTATTTCTAAAAGTTTAACAATTTAGTAGTTTAGCAGATATATAACACTATTATTTATATCTTTTAATAATAGGATAAGTTGTATTCGTAGTTTAGTAGGATAAGTATACTATATTTAGTAGTAGTTTAATAATTTAGTAGTTTATTAGATATATAACACTATTTATCTATTTTTGTAATAATCAAAATTAGGGAATTATCGGAACCAAACCGTTGAACCAAATTATCTATATTACGGTTATTATAGTATAGTATAGATATATACACAGACATAATTTTTTAAGTAATTTTCTTTTCTAAATAAAATATTTGTATATATAGTTTTGTTATATGGGTCTTGTATTATTTCGTGTCTTTCCGGAGTGAAAAATCTTTTTATGGTTTAATTTTGACCGAAAACTGTTTGTCCGTCAATATATATATTTGACAGAAAAACGGCAGTTGAAGGAGATTAGCATTAAATAATGTAGTATAGCGTTTAATTCCAAGCTGAAATTGCTAGTTGAAGTTTGATAGACGTATATGAAGACCGACATAATACATTAATTGAAAACATCAGAGTACTCGGGGTTGTGTGCTTAAAATTGACATGGTTAACTCATAAGAGAGATAGTTGTATGGATTCTATATTTAGGCTTACTGATCAGCAAACTTCCGGCTATTGATGGCTACAGCCTACAGCCTACAGCCTACTTGTTTATACACTGCATTCGTAAACACAGGCACAGGAATTTACTGTAAACACTGCTGCATAAGGACTGTAGGCCTAACAGCACAAACTTACAAACACAATAGAATCACTGCACCTAAACTCTGTAGGATTAATGACTCACACACCTAGTACTGCTCTCTCTTCTCTTCCTTGCACCTTCACACACTATTATGGAATGCACACACCGGAAAACGTTCTTCTGCACCTCCCAACACCCCGATGCGTCATCCATAAAACCGTATGGGAGGCGAGTTACTTTCCATAAATAACTGCTGGTTGTCGAGTTCCACGTATATCCTTCTTTAGTTATGGAATAATGCTACATCCACAAAATTGAATATAAAATGACATGATCATTACATTTTGATATACGATTTCGATTACGAGTTTAGCTACCAACATATACTCAAAATTTTGGTTCTATTGTCACGAAGTTTGTGATCTCTCACTTGATCAAGGACTGTGTTTGAAAGAGCATGCTATTTACACAAATTCTTTCCTCACTTCTTGTTTTGGACAAGAGGTTTTGTAAAAATGCCCCACAAAACTTGGCGGATTTAATAATAACACATCTTTACATTAAAAACTTAACTTTAAATCTTTTAAGTAATTTTACTTTTTTTAATAATTATTGTAGTATATTCATATTGTAAAATTCACTTATTATTACAACTTATTTTAACATATTCAATTAAATAAATATTGTATTAATGGATATGATAATGATACTGGTTCTGATAAATAAAATTCAATAAAACCCAAAAAAAAAAAGGAGAGGAACGATTGACAGACAGCGAATATCCCAGCCTACTAAAAAAAGGGAAATAAAATAAATGTAAATTGATGATCTGTCTTCTATACATGACTCTGTCACCAGCTCATTGCAAAAAAAAAAGAAGAGAAAAAGAAGAAAGACATTCTCAGCAACAAGACACACCTGTACAATTCATACAACTCTCTCCACCCCCCTCAACATCTTCTATCTATTACACGCACCGAATAATACAATTTTTGATTATTTTTTGTGTTTTTTGAGTTTACAATGTCGTAATTTTTTAAATTTTGTAGCGATTTCAACCAAGTTTAATACCAACCAATATTAGCTTCTTACCGCCAACAATGTCCACTTCCGATTTGCCCATGACTCCTCAGTTGGAACAGATCCACGGTGAAATTCGCGACAATTTTCGTGCCCTAGCGTATTCTCTCTCTCTCTCTCCCCCTCTCCCTCTCTCTCTCCCCTCTCTCTCTCCCCCTCTCCCTCTCTCTCTCCCTCCCTCCCTCTCTCTCTCTCTCTCTCTCTCTCTCTCTCTCCTATCTGTATTTTTCATCAGCTATGGTAGTTTTATCATTTGTATTATTATTAAATGTGGATCTGTTCTAATTTTATTGGTGCTTATAATTTAATTCATTAGTTTATTATTTGAATTTTGATTATGCCAAAAAATTATGTCAACTGAAAACAGAGGACACTCCTTATTACGACTTTATGAGTGCAGGATTACTAGCATTGTTATGTTTTATACTAATTTTGCGGAAAGTTAGTCCATGTTAGAATGTTGTTGGTGCTTTAGGGTGTTGAGGTGCGTTGCTTTGATTAATTCTCGGATCCTTGTTTGTATACGGCATGGACTAAGATTGTACCTTCTTTTTCAGTTTCCTTGTTTTTTGCGGTCGGTTGTGGTTCTTATATATTCAAAACTAGTTGTAAGGTGATACAGGAATGATTGTGAACAGAGAAGTCCCAAAAAGGCACATAATAACAATAATGTCTAAAACCGCACAGAATTATACGTTGGCACCTCAATGGCACAAACGTAACGCAAAGAGTATACGGGACTACTTGTCATAGGTTCAGCCATTTGCTGCCTACATATGAACTACATACATTTACATATATTGAGGTTGAGAGATGAGGATCACACACATGCTTACGATTAAAGTAGTTGATAGTATTGAGGTAAAAGGCAAAAGTTTTTGAAACCATCTGAATTCCATGAAAAGCAAATATAACGTAAACTTAATATGCATTTGTTCACCCAACAACCATTAATAAATGCGTTACTGATGTTAACACTGCTACTGGTTGTGTCCTTTAAAATGATTTCCTGCAATCATTAGTATGAAATGTGCGGTAACATTAGTAATAAATGCGTTACACTATAACACAAGCTATATTTTCGTTAACGAAGTTCTATGTGAGGTACAATTTTTAAATAGTCCTATTTTGGTCATATCGTTATAAAATCGTGATAAAATGGATCAACATCCGATGGTGCAAGTGTGTGCAGAGGGGGGGGGGGGTCACTTATTGAATTAGGGTATTCAGCGGATTGTTTTTCACAAATTTTTTACTTTTTCGATTTGTAACCTGGGGGATCAAGTACTGAGCAATGACCAACTATAAGTCAACTCAAATTGACGGAAGGAATTTGAGTAGGATGAGAGGCCATGTTATGCACCAAAAAAGCAAAACCTAAAGCTGAGTTCCGAACCCTCTCCAATTTTTGGATATTAAATGAAAATACAACTATCTTGAAATGGAAACCTTTTCTATAAATTAAGGCATCCTAGTCTTCCTGTAAATATGAGTGACATTCTATGTTTAGTGACAGTATATTCTCGTTCTTCTTTAGGCTTTTCCGGACAATTTTATATTCATTTAATAACAATTATGTGATGGATTTCGTTGCTTAATGAATATTAACTTCTGTCATTTTGTATTGGTATATTGCTGATGAAGAAATGGCTTCCAGAAGTTGGACAAGATTAAAGACTCCAGTAGGCAAAGCAAGCAGCTGGAGGAACTTACAGGAAAGATGAGAGAATGTAAAAGGTCTGTTCTGTGTTTCCTCTTATGTAACAAGTACATTAAGCCTCTATGAATTAATAACTCGGGATCAGTATATTTTGCATGTGAATACATGTTATGTGTGCATGTTGGGTCCATGGATGGCTGTTTGAGACCTTTTTTTCTACTGCATCTGATGGATTATTCATATCTCACAACTCTACCTTTTGTGCAGGTTAATTAAAGAGTTTGATCGTGAAATAAAAGATGAGGAGGGCCGAAATCCTCCTGAGGTCAGCAAACAGCTCAACGATGAGAAGCAGTCAATGGTAAGATCATTTAAACTCATTCAATATGCAAATTGTTTAATAGATTGTTGGATTTCGGGTTTTTAGTTTTTCTTTTCTTATTTGTAATTGATTATAGCTAGGCTATGTTTATTTTGAGGATCAAGTTTGGCATTTGACCATAATCCTTTAAAAAAATTTATCGTCATTATATTTTGTAAAAAGTTACTCGGGATTATAGTCTGGGACTCCAGGGATTAGAGGGGATTTTGTAAACCATATATGATAGTGTTTGCTGTTGCTAATTGTGATTTTTTGTGAACGAAGTTTAAGCCCTTTGGCATACATAAAACTCACTAATAAGTTTTTCCTGACGAGGTGAAGGAACAGTATTGTTGAGCAAGCAACAAGTAGCATGTCAATTGTTATTTGTCATAATGTAATGCAATTGTACTGAGACCAAGTCTGATCTGTTATAGGGGAATTCATATTGTGGTCAATGTAACTGCATCCAATGATGTTCCTCTGCGTGTGCTCGATGTCTTGTTTTCAAAAGCTGAAAAAGTGTTTATGCATATGTTTTTGTTATCCCAGCTACTGATGAAAAATAATTAACTTGAAGGATATAGACAGTACATATTATGATTATATGATGAAATATATTGCATTGGCAGTTTGAAATCTGTGTAAATATTCTTAAAATCATAAGACAGCTATAAGATTTCCAGCAATTCAAGCTTCTGTCCTGACCTTTTTTCCTTTTTGGATTCATGTACTGCTGTAGATCAAGGAGCTGAATTCGTATGTTTCCTTAAGAAAAACGTAAGTTTATTTACTGATTCTTCTGTTTTTTAAACTAGTTTACTATTACTATATCCATGGAACCAAGAAATATATCTGAACCAATGTGGTTCTAATATGCACTTCTTTCTGTCACGGTTATAGCTCATACCGAAAAACCTTTGGACCCCTGAGATGGATTCCATTTTCTTCAGTAATCTGCTCTACTCATGAGCATGTCAATTATGCATAATCCCAGTAGTCCAGTTCTGTTCTTTGAGTTAGTTAATGTTACTCTAACTGGAGACAAATTTTCATTCTAGTCACGACAAGTTATTGAACATTAGTCAGTCATTGGTCGCAGTCTCATATTCATCCCAGTCATGTTTACTTCATCTTGTAAGTAGACTTGCATCTTCATCATGTAAGTGGACTTGCATTTAGATAAATATTTCACTCATTTTGTTTACAAGACAGGTACATGAGCAGCCTTGGCAATAAGAAAGTCGAACTTTATGATACCGGAGGTGATGGTGAACCTACTGCTGAAGACAATGTTCAAATGGCTTCAAGTAATTGCTTTCTGAAGCTACTTAATTCATGTCTCCTTATGTACTAAAAGATAAAATTAAGATATTATAGTTTAAAAAACAATCATCAAAATGGAAATGTTTTAACTTTCAAGTTGTTAATCTAACTTCAATTCTAGTCATTTTGGTTCCAGTTCTTTTATTTTGTTCAATTGTTTTCTGTGCCCATTGTTGTTAGGGCAGAGTATATGAAGGCAAATTATTACAGTTCATATTTATTTTAATTGATACATACGTAAAAATAAAACTTTTAATTGAAAATCATGTCTGTTTATAATGTATGTTCTAGATATTATGAAGCTATATATGTTCGAATCCCTTATGATATGCAACTAAAACAAGTTCTTGCTAATGGTAAAAAGGGTGCTTTGAATGTAGGGGCTGTTCTTATTTTATTGACAAAAACCAAAAATACATAAGATATTCTGAAACTTCTAGGTGAATATTTTCATATTCATTTACAGTAGCTAACATTAATGAGCTGTTCTGCAGAGATGTCGAACCAGGAGCTTATTGATTCTGGAAATAAGACAATGGATGAGACAGATCGGGCAATAGAAAGGTCAAAACAGGTAAATTGTCAGTTTATGATTATTTGTATAGTTACCTTAATGCTTGGTGATGCAACTGTAATCTAAACTATGTCTTTGCAGGTTGTCCATCAAACAGTTGAAGTGGGAACACAGACTGCTGCTACCTTGAAGGGACAAGTGAGTGTGCATGAGTCATGACTAGGCATCTCCAAAGCTATGTCTGTTCCCTATTCTATTATGGATCAGTCTAACAACCTGTTTTCATTTTTTGCAGACTGACCAAATGGGACGTATTGTTAATGAATTGGATACAATCCAGTTTTCTATTAAAAAGGCCTCACAGCTTGTAAAGGAGATCGGTAGGCAGGTAGCCATCTATTTTCCCGTAGTAGATCATAATTCATATCCTCCTGATTATTTTTTCTCCCTGCAACAAGCTGACCTACATATATTTTCAGGTGGCCACCGACAAATGCATTATGCTTTTTCTGTTTTTAGTTGTATGTGGTGTGATCGCTGTAATTGTTGTGAAGGTAATTTTATAAATTTTCAATCTATACAATTTGTTGACCTTGCTTATCTGATATCTTGTTATGTCAAGCACTGCACTTGTGGTCCTCAAATGTTCTTAAGCTTGGTTGCATCTTGCTACTTGTTTTTTATATATTACAAAATGTTCAAAAGCGCCAAAATCCGCCTTCTTGACTAACTAATATTTAACACAGATTGTGAATCCCCACAACAAAGACATCAGGGACATTCCAGGATTGGCTCCTCCTGCCCCAACCGCGAGGAGACTATTGTATTTGAAGAGTGGGCAATATCTAGTATAAATTATTTTCAACAGAGCGGATGTTCTCTTTTCCGGCCTATTGGTGTTTTCATTGCAAGAGACTTTAGGGACCGGATCAACTGATGATTATGCTCCTGTCTGGATTTTTTTGATCTTACCCGAGATGAGATGTGAATATCCTGAGTGATTTTCTTATGTAAATCATTGTTTGTTTGTGTTCTTATTTTTCCATTGATCTGAAATCCATGCATGGTTCTCTTTGTTAACTATCTCAAAGATGTAACGCTAGGAAAACTACACTTGCAAATTGTATGAATATATTCCGAGCAAAATGTTTTTAGAAATGAATTGTGGTCTCTATTTGTTATATGTAGGTCGTGTTTGTTTATTCTTCATATGAGTGGCCTATCCATCCAATTGGACTTTCCCTGTAACCTCGAATTCTCAAATTGTTTCGATTAAATAATTTGAACAAGAGGTTATGTTCTAGCCTGTTAGTATATATTTGTGATATATGTAGGTGTATAGATAAACTAAAAAATTATGGGGAAAGGAGTGCTGTACAAACAAGTGCAGGCGAAGCAGGATCAGCTATATTTGTGGGGAGGAAATGGCCGAGATTACAATGGCCTGATGCAATACGGGTTATGAAGTAGATGAAGCTGCCGTCTCAAAACAAGTATACAAACATATATACATTCAATCACAAGTTAGGAAAGTAAAATTTCCATATATATTATTGCCTATAAAGGTTGAAGATGCTCTAGCATCTATAATCCTGTAGTAAATTACACTACAATGCATATATAATTTGATGTTCTAGATGCAGTGTATAGCCATCCAGTGCTAGAATTATCTCTGATGTTAGTCAATAAGTGCCCTCATAACGATGCATCTCTGCTGCTTATTTGAGTCCGTCCAAGATGAGACATTCTTAATGAAGAAATTAGAGGCGCTTCTTCATCTACATTCAGATCAGAGACAGAGTTTATTCCTCTTCCAGTTCTTCCATTGTCGCCATTGCTGATATCTGGCGTATATATATCATACAACTTTTTCTCCAGCTTCCATTCCTGGAGCAAAAGCCATATATATATATATATAAAATGTCTTGATACAGAATAGCAGTCCTGAGGGTATAAATTATTAGTTAGTACATCAACTTACCTTCGCATTTCTTTCCTGCATATCTTCAAGAGAAAGTTGAGAAGACCGACCATCCTTAACTTTTATGTAGTTGTACATGACTACACCACACAGTGCTGCAGACAGTAAAATACGCGGGAATTGAAGTTTATATCATTAAATTTGTTACAATTTATAAATATTAATTGTCAAGCCTTCGCCAGTTTGGAAAGGTGATAATTTAAGGTAACACCCAAGCCGCCTTGATTTTAATAGGGCAGGGCCCTTCGCCTAGGTCGGAATGGTGATTATTATGTAGGCGTCCAAGCCTCCTTGAATTTAACGGGACAGGGCACACCCTGTGGATATAATTATGAGTAGGCAACTAGGCTTACAGGCGGCCTTGATTTTAATAGGGTAGGGCACATTCTGTTGATTCTAGACATCTAATATTGCCTAATCTATGTACACCTGATGCTTAGGCATTTAGCTTTTCATGTTGATTATTTTTCAATATACAGATTGACTTCAATTATTTTTATTGGTGGTGTGTCTTTTAGCAGTGTCATATATGAACTTGAACCAAACAGTCCAAAATTATTTTTTCTAGGGTGGGGGGTATAAAATTTCTAAAATCTTGTATTTATATATGCCTTCTCCTAATCGCCTTCTAGGTGTCTTGGCAGTCCCTTGTGCCTTGACAAGTATGGTTACAATAATTGATAATTTTTGGTTGATAATTTTTGGGATCTTTAATGAATAAACAACATACCTATTGCATAGCCAGTGATGTTCAGTCCACTAATGGTAGCCTCTGGAAATATTATGGTTGAAAGGCCAATCAGTATCCAGTCTTTCAAAACACCAGCAACTCGAAAGGTCACTGCTCCAGTTCTACCGACCACAAGGAATATTGAAAAATTTAACGCTAAAGCACATAATGCATTGGAGAAAAAGATCCAGTAATTAAACTGAAGCTGTGCAACTTCCATTCCAGGCTGCTCCAGGAAGTACCATGGTACAAACAAAAATGCAAAACTGCAAATGAGAAAAGCAAATGTTGCATCACCTATCATGACCACAACACTTACAGTGGCAAAGACTTCTCTATCGTGCCATTCGTAGCCCTTAAGGCTTATGAGCAACAGTGTTATAAGAACATAATAGTAATGAAAAGTAAGTTTGAACATGGGAAATCAGGAATAGCTTTAAAGTATCAGGGTGTAGCATAACTTTTACCATCTACTGTAAATGTAAATGGTTAAAAGTATTTTTTTTGTAGAAGTTTTTTAAAGATTAATAGTACAAGTTACCTGCATGGAGCTATATAGTATAAACTGGTGATTGGATTTAGAGTCAACCCTTTCTTTTGTAGCAGGACTTGAGTTAGAACAAGCCTCAAGGCTTCTGCGAAGATACCCGTAACCTGGTATGTCGTACCAATTACATTAAAATGGATTTCCCCGTACGAGGAGATGACAACTCCAGCACTAACCAGCATCATGTTCAAGAAAATGTCCCATCTTAGTTTATCAGTGCCGGCTAGAACAGCTACCGAAAGTGTTGCTACGGGCACTGTGACATCCAGAAGTTAAAATTAAGCAACTCTTTATGAAAAATACTTGCTTAAGCAAAGTCCATGAAAATGTTAGTCATACTCAGGGCTTTAAGCATCTGAATGAAGGCCACAGATATATGCAAAAAAGCAGTGTTACCAAACCTGTCGCAAGAAAAGAAGTGCAAGTCGACATTATTGTTTGTGATTCAGAAATTGCATAGAGCTAAATAATAAAGTCTATTCACATATAATAAAACTTCTAAAATTGTCTTTCTGTTTAGTAATTTAATGGATCAGAGACATGCTTAAAAATGATAATATCTTGAAAGTACTTGTCTTCGTTTACAATTTTCTCTTAATGGAATTTATAGTCTTTATGTTATAATGGTTTAATCTAAACATCTGCACACTTGACTTACCAAAGACTTGATGCAAAGAAGGCACTTATAGGAACCACACATGTAGCGTATCTGTTTCATTAATCAAAAGAGAAGAAGAATAAATGTCTTATCTGCTAAGTTTAAAGAGAACTGAAGAAATATAACACCGCAAAACAGGCATTCTGACAAAAAAAGAAGAAAAGAACCAGTACATTTCTTACATTTCAAATGTCATTTTTACTGGAGACACAACCTGAGAAAATATTAGAAATAAAGAAATAATAAATATATAAAATCACAGATCACATGAACACGAAAAACACTATACTGAACTCCATACATTTGATATCAGAAAATAGCAGTACCTTAAAAACGCGAATAAGAAAGAAGGCAACAGCTCCAGAAAATCCCATATGAATCATAGTTAGTGTTATAGGAAATGGAAAATTGAAGTATTTTGGAGACAGAACCCACTGCAATAAAAAATTATCAGATAATAAAATATTGGCTATCAATCTCCTTGACAAGTGTAAACACGGGCATCAAGTCGTAGATAAGTTATCATTCAGCGAAAGATGAGAGAAAACTGTGCAAACGACACATCCATTATATGGTTGGTGATCATTTCAAATACGCAGAAGGTAAATTACGATCCAGTTCTAGAGTCAATTTTGTGAGATTCTATTTCATATTCATCCAGGACGATCTGGCCTGTCAAAGAAAAGGTCACCAACCATACTGGAGCATAAGAGCCATACATTTAATATCCGCTCAATAAGACCAAGCAATAATAGTAAGACTAAGTTCAAGTCTTCAATGATCTCCCAGTCTCTCCCTTTGTATTATTCCTTAGAGCATCCAGTAATACTAACAAACATGTTTACAATATATACCAAAAAAAAAGGCGCCAGCTTGTAGTCACTATATAATCTATAACTTAAGTTTATAAAAAGAAACACTCAGCAGTCGCCTTTGTGGTTCATTCACATCAAATCGTGCATTTGTCCATCAACAGAGATCCTAATTCTTTCTATACCTATTCCCGATATCGTCTACAACTACTTTTAAGTAGACCTTTCGTGTTGAAAGCTTGTTCATTTAATTTTGGTTTCAAACCCAAAAATTCTATTGAAAAGTTTTCAATTTAAATCCAAACTATAAGTGATCTAACAATCAGTCAAATAAGACGAGCCAAAAAAAAGTAAATTGAAGTGCATTACCTTGTTATACAAAATAACTCCAGAAGAGAGCAGAATGTAGATTAGCAGGTACAGATAGGTGTAAAGAATCGACTTGTTGATCATTTATCCTGTTGGTTTCTTCAACAAATGCGTATCATCAACAGTTTCGAAACAATGTTAGACCATCTAAATAGCCTTCTTAGTTTTCACCAAAAACTAGATAGCATTGATCCCTGATATAGATAGATTAAACTTAAAAGGGGAAATTCATAAAAAATGATAGGTAAATTGCAAAGACTTGCAACATCCAAATAATAAAGCCTTACAGTCTTTCACTATTAACAAGATTCATTTTCAGAACAATGTAAAGAAGTTACTACATTAAATTATAAGGTTCACACTGACATTCATTTCATTAAAAAATCATATGATCACATTCAAAGTAACATCAATGAAGAAGCAAAGTATCAATCTTGAAAATAAACTATTGTTATTAACATTACCACTTAATCAACTGGATCTATCTGGAACTAAAACTCATGTCAAAGAAACTAGCAATGGGTTATCTTGATCTCAAAGTACATTGAATCTTGAATCCTAGTATCCTACAACTACAAAAACTGCATTGTAAATATAAACCATAATTAATACTATAAAGTTAGCACTAATGAACTGTACTTAAAAACCTTTACCTTGAGATTAACAAAGGGGTCAAACCAAGCTTAAATCTTGACTTAAAAAGCACCACTTTAGAGAAAGAATAAAGGGTTAAAGAAGAGGTGTGCTTAGTTCACTGATACAGATACATGATACATGTTGTGTGTACTTGCATAGGAGTATGTAACTTGTAGTTTAGACTGTAGATTAGGCCCTAGACTAGGCAAAGAAATTAAGGAGAGCAATGTACAGTAATAAATGTTTAGAAAAGTTTAGATTAAGAGGAATAATTGTCTGCAGAGAAGTGTGAAATGTAAGAAGAAAAAGGTGAGATCATTTTCTAATTTCTATAACCACTGGAAACCACTGTTACTATTATTATATCATGTGTCATATTATGGGGACTGGGGTATGTCAGTTTAGGTGGGAATATATATTTTATCTATTTTTGCGTATGGGGATTAATGAGTGATATAAATACTCATTACTCGTAACTCATAATTTTTTTTTGTTCTTTAATGGTTTGTTTTTGTTCTTCATTTATATGTTTTCTACTTTTTCTTCCCTGTGTGGCCAATGTCTTTGGTCCATAATTGGAGATGAGAATTATTTGGCGAATGTATTGCTTTGTGAATTACCAGATGATTTTGATAAATAAAATGATTTATTGACAATTTAACAAACTTGTCAAATATTTTTGACCCATTTTTAAATTTTGAAAAATCCGTCAATTTTATAGCAGATCTTTGGTCATATAATTGTGACTCTGTTTTGTTTTTGTTTGACTAGCGAATAAATCAACAATAGTTGTGGTATGTTTTATTTTTGAGTTTGTTTGATTGTTTTGCAGGTTTGGTCTGTTTATTCTTTGGCCGGAGTTCTTTCATAGTAATTGATACAGCTGTAATTACTGATTAGGTGTCGATAGTTATTTTATCAGACTTTTCTTAGTTAGCATATTTTTTTTAAAACGGTATTGTCCACTAACCATATATTAATCTTTTGAAACACACTTTGTTTTTCATCGATGCTCCCTATTTTTTGTAGCCCAAAATATTAAATTCCTCTTTCGTTTATATATATTTTTTTTCCCTAAACAAATTGATGAGAAAAGTTTCGGATTTTTGAACTTGTTGTGAACTTGTTGGAATCAGAATTATGCAAGGACGATTATCAGGATCCTTCTTGGGTCATACATGCAGAAAAAAAAATGCTAGATATTGTTCATCCGATTTAACTTCACTGTGTACATCATAACTCATAATATCCGGCTTATTCCCAGTTAAGCGTTGTTAAAGATGTGCGGATTAGTTTAAGTCTGGCGAACTTCCGTCAACTCTTCATACTAATTTCAATGTGATTGTATTAATATTGTGTCTTATATAAACCATATCTAACACACTGCTTCAGAATTCTTAGATCATTATTTCAAAAACTCAGATCTAAGGAATTTTTTTAAGTCTTCGGCGGATATTTTTCGCAAAAGATATTTTTCCTTTCCGCTAATAATACCCGTGGAAAAGAGAAATGCCCTTCCGCGAAAACTGTCCGCGGAAAGCTAAAAAAAAATCCTAAATCTAAGCCCTTAAAATATAAATCCGATGTAAAATTTAACCAACACATGATTGCCGGGTAACATGACCCTACAAAAATTCCCTGACATTTTCTGAACAAAACTCCAACTACATGCTTCTAGTTTCAAGTATTCATATTTCACAAATGTATGAGAAATGGTTATAGTAGTTGATAATCATTATTCTTCCAAAGCAACTCTTGTCGAACGATAAAGATCATATGGCGTCCATAGGTGATCAATGTTGCAAGGTTTCCGAGAATGGAGCCGTAGCCATGGCTTTCCCTTGCCACTCCAGTGTAACAAGCTAATAGGGCCTGGATGTAATGCCCTGCAATTTCCTTCAAAGTTGTCACCACCTAAGCCATGTTGATTCCACCTGTGATCAACTGCCTTAATATCGCCTGCCAAAACAAGTAAAATTGGTGGCAAAGACCCTAAATCATAGATTCTCCTCTTTTTCTGTATTATCATCCACTCCTCCACCTTGCCTGTGTACCTTCCTTTCCTCCATTTATCGACATCCACAACCACCACTCCAGTGTTGAAGTAACAAGGTGCTCGGCCTTGAAAAGTTCTCGAAAATATAGGGTCTTTCCAAAAATCATCTGTGAAATAATGTGTGAAGTTTGCATGGCAGTATTCGGGTGCAGCAACAACCTTATCTTGCATGTCAACTTCATATAGCTTAGCAATGTCATCAACCACGATTATATCAGAATCGAGGTATATAACACGATGCACATCTTGTGGAAGGGTTTCAGATAAATATATTCTTGCATAATTCAGAGGCTGATCCAATGCCTGTCGAATGGACTTTGAAATTTTGCCTTGAACCCTAGTTGAATCGAAGTAATATACATCAAAGTTGAGGTAAGGAAAAGCTGATTTAATGTTTGACGAAATGTTAGGTTGGATATGAAGGCAGAGAAAATGGAAGAAGAGGTTTTGAGGGCATGTTGAATGTTGTAAGATTGATAACACAACAGCCATGGTGCCTCGAATGTAATTCTCATCAAGAGTCATCGCAAAGTGGACATGATTGTTTGGTTTCTTGTGTGATGCACAAGAGTCACTATTGCGGAATGCAGGGGCTTGTCGAAATAAGGGGATGTAATCATCAGAGATGCTACTACATAAGACACGAATCCCGATAGCGGTTGGGAGGAAGAGGAGAGACAGGAGGCCAAGGAGTAATGGGAGATGAGAAGAGAAACTCCCAAAGGCCATCCTGTCACGGTTGAGAGTTTGTTAGACCCTGCCTAGCTGGAACATTATTAGTTTTTTCATCATCAATTATTCAAAGGAACAAGAGATACTCATACAAGGATGTATATGATTTGGTTAATTTGGTGAATTGATTTTGCGGAACAAGTGCATATGGGGTTGAGATAAAAATGTTTTTGACTTGTAAAGACTTTTTTATAATCAAGGTAATACAAAATCTTGCTACTCTATGTATATATAAAATTCTTATAAGAGAAATTTTAGGATTCCCAAAAACGTTCCCAAAACGGTATCAACATAAATACTGTATATTGACCTATATTAAGTAAATGGAGTAAATCTTAAATTTTAAAATGGTAAGGAAAGAGTCCAACATAATCTTATACTATTGTTCAACAATCTCAATGTACACATTGCTCATTGTCCGCATTTCTGAATTCTGATGCCTTTAAGACACTCCTTTCCAACACATTACAATTCAAGGGATCAATAATCAATTATAACAGTAATACTGACACATACGCTGTTTGAATTTGGTTTCAAAAGAAAATAAAATATACTACAATACAGCATAACAAATTTGCAATAAAAATTTCATGGGCCGATATTGGGCCTTTAAGGTGTTCGATAAATACGATCACAGTGTCAAGTTCTAGTATAATTCACCTGCATTATCTGCTGCTTTATAAAATCCTAGTAAATATCAGTTGCCCCATTTTCTATTTTCTATCAAAGTTTTAACAAGAAGTAATGAAAGAAAGAAAATTCGCTTGCCTTAGTATTTATCACTTTTGATATTTGAACGCATTATATTAAAATAATGGGTTTCGCAGTAGAATACATTTTTAATAAAATAAAATATGAAAAATTGTCCAAAATATACTAATTTCCAGCTTCAACCGTCCAAAATACGAATTGACTGTATGTTCCGCTCAAAAAACCCACGAAATATTCATTTAGGATTTTAATTTTTTGGATGGTTCCTATGAGCGGACGTGCGGGGTAGGCATACACGTATCTGCTTTAAGGATGCTTTGGATCCTACTGTTGAAACAGCGTGGTGGATTATGTATGTAAAAATAATGTCGAGCGATGGTTTCAGTTAGATAATAAAGATAGAGAGAATCAACTATAATCAGGACCATCCAACATTAATGCCTAAAGATGGTTCTGATGGAATATTTCAGTTTGAAAAGCATTTATAAAAACAAGAAATCATGGTCGACGCCCGACGTTTGTGGCCACCGGCTGATAGAGAAGGATCAACAATTGCAGATGGATCAACATTTTGTTGAGGGCTGGAGTTGCATACAAAAGATGGTTCTGACAGTTATTAGCATGTATTTTTAATTCTTTGTATGTAGCGGCTTCCAATCGTCACTGCAATTATCAAAGGTATTAGATTCTCTAATTTCGGGTTCAAGAGAAAAGTGCATTTGAATCCGGTAAGTCCTATATTAATGGGCTAAGATTTGTCTCGGCCTATATTTACTTTATATTATCAGTGTATTTCTAATTGCTATCATTTTAATAATTTTTACACATACACACACATAAGTCGAGGGTGTTCTGGGAAACAATATCTTCATTCTTTATATATTAATTAATATTAGTTTATAACCCGTGCCAAACATGGGCCAAGTTAATTTATTTAAATAATTTTTAAAAATCACAATAGTATAAGTGTCATGTCAAAATTTCTAATTTTTACTCAGAAAATCCAACCCAAATTGTTGAGTACAATACTTGTGTTATGATTATAATAAAAAAATTATAATTTTTATACGATTTCAAAAATAAATTAATTCATTAAAATATATTATTGAGTCATATTAGAAATATGATTACTGAGTTGAAATCAATATAAAAAATACAATTAAAAAATGGATAAAACAATACATATAATATTATAAGTCACATAGAAGTAAATGAATAATAAAAATATCACATTTAGAGTTATAATAATTCAAAAAGGGGTAAAATCAAAAATTGATGAAACCGAAAATATATAATATATTGAATTAGCAATACATGTGAGAATTAGGAACACAAAGGTTAAAAGCCAAAATGGTGAAATAAAAATAAAACCAAATTTAATAAAATCATAATACATAATACATGTAGAAGTATAAGATAACAAAATAAAAATAAACTTAATAGAATCACAACACATTTAGAAGTATAAGACAACAAAATTAAAATCAAACTTAATAGAGTCATAAGACATGTAAAAGTATAAGATATATATACAGGAATAAAAAGGGTGTAACCAAAAGATTGAGTAGAGTTAAAAGACATACAAAAGTAGAATTTTAAGATATACATGAACGAATAAGTGAAATAAGTTGGTACCAAAAATTGGTGAAATCAAAATTAATACTTGTACCACTTAAAAAGGAGTTTCACTTTAATAATCTATACTAAATTATAATAACCGAAGTGGGGTATAATTTGTAGTTTGGTTAACCCTATTTTTGGTTATCCCTTTCGATCACGATCGTCAGATCTCTTAACCAAATGATCATAACCGTTGGATCCGAATACTAAAAAAAATACACCAGCCAAACGTACAGGTTCGAATTCTGCCAACAACAAACATTTTTATTATTATTTATAAAATTACAAATAAATTTCTAGGTTCGATTCCTGCCAACAACAAACATTTATATTAATATTTATAAATAAATACACTAACCAAGTTCACATATTCGAACCCCACCAACATCAAACATTTAATTATTATTTATAAATAAGGTTAATGGTTCAAATCTCATCAACCATATACAATTTTATACTATACTATTTGATTTAACTTAAAAGTTATACACAATCAAATTATAATTATATTGTTATTAATTAACGTATGTATTTATTTATGTTAGAATTTCAATAAAATCATATAAAATATAAATTAAAAAATATAAATATTAACGGAACCCGTGCATCGTACGGGTTTTAAGCTAGTCTATACTATACTATAGCCGGAATAGAGATAATTTGGTTCAACGGTTTGGTTCAACGGTTTGGTTCAACGATAATTCCCTAATTTTGATTATTACAAAAATAGATAAATAGGGTTATATATCTAATAAACTACTAAATTATTAAACTACTACTAAATATAATATACTTATCCTACTAAACTACGAATACAACTTATCCTATTATTAAAAGATATAAATAATAGTGTTATATATCTGCTAAACTACTAAATTGTTAAACTATTAGAAATAGTCTATTTATTCTACTAAATTACGACCACATGTTATTCAATTATTTTTATTATAAATTTATAATCATTATATATTTATATAATATTTTAAAAATATAATATAACTGAATAAATAAAAAATTTAAAATATTAATGGGAACCCGTGCATCGCACGGGATTTATGCTAGTATTCATTAATAAGCGAACCCTCTTTTTAAGTGGTACCTTGGTTTCACTTATTTTTTGGTATCACCACCTTTTGGTTTCACTTTTTATTATTCATGTTATAACTCTGAGTGTATTATTTTTATCCTTTTTTATTTCTATATGACTTATAATTTTATATATATTATTTTTACCCATTTTCTTTATTAATAAAGAGATACTTTATTTTCACTTATTTTTTTGGTTCTATCACTTTTTGTTTTCAATTTTTATGATTAATGTTATAACTATAAGTGTATTATTTTAATCATTTTTTATTCCTATATGACTTATAATTCTATATGTATTATTTTTACCTGTTTTTCTTTATTAATAACTGAAACCTATTTTTAAGTGGTACTTTGTTTTCACTTATTTTTTAGTTTAACCACTTTTTGTTTCCAACTTTTATGATTCATGTTATAACTGTATTATTTTTTATCCTTTTTTATTCTTATATGATTTATAATTCTATATGTATTATTTTTACTCATTTTTTAAAATTTTATAAGCCATGATTTTTTTATTATTTTTATAGGTTTGAATCCTATTTTTAATTATATTTTAAAATAAATAAGTTCATAAATTGGTTGAACTAAATATGTTACGAGAAATATAAACCACGACCAAGTAAATAGACCATGTGTTTAAACTGAAATTTTTTTTAATTTAGAATTTTTTAATTTGTTGGTGGAATTTCATTTTAATAAAATGGTATGAATATTATAAAAACTGTATTTTGGTTTCACTAATAAAAAATAATAAAATTGTTCAAACCGTAATATGATTACAATTCTATTTTCATAAAACTCTAAATTATTCTTTGACAGGGTACTTGGTTTCATCTTAGTACAGTTACGTCCTATTTTGATTTCACCCTTATACTCCCCTTTCATATAAGTTCTATGTTGTTTTTAACAAAATATAGATTGGAATCATATTATAATTACAATATTTCTATTTTTCATAGAAATTATTTTTTATTTTTTATTAAAATAATAAATTAGAATCCTTTATGGAAACCATCTTTTAAGAGATCATTTGGTTTCACCCCTTTTCAGTTTTACGAATTTTTGATTTCACCCTTTTTAAATCTTACTATAACTCTAACTATACCATTTTTATTCTTTTTTTATTTATATATGACTTATAATTCTATATGTAATATTTTACCCATTTTTTGATTCTTATATACCATATTTTTATATTATTTTTGTATAAACGGAATCATATATACATTGTGACAGAGGGATGAATGCGTTTTAGTATTTTTATGCCTTTCTTGAACTATTTTAGTTTTGAACAAAGTAAATCAAATCTTGTAGTAAGATGTGTTATAACAGATTTTAAACATGCAGCTATGAATAACACAGATCTTTCAAAATCACTTAATTTTATATTAAAATTAAGAATGTTTTGCTACAAAATTTCTAGGCTTTTGGTTGTTAAAGAGATTAGCTTCAATCTTGAGAGAATACAAGAATTCCTGATCTAAATTGTTACAACTAACAAAGGACCAATGTTAACTTTATATTTTAGTTAACTGCTGGTTTACACAATGTACAATAAGAGATGCTTTTCACTTTAGTAAACTGTCACTAATCATTTCCATTTTTAAGAAAAATATATCTTCCATTTCTGGCTTAGCATATCTTTGCATACTGTGTTAACTTTGATATTCCTTTGTCAGTTAATCTTCACCCTTGATCTTGCACACTCTTCAAGTTGCTTTTTGTAGACTTGTCAATCCAACTGGTTGAATTGTTTGTTGATTGTTAATCTTGGATGTTGAACTGGTTCGCAATTTGTACTTTAAGATTTTATCTTGAGATCTCCAGTTAGGCATATAGAGAACTTGACATCTCGATAAGTATATTGGCTTATCGAGATCTCTAATCACTCTATTGTTGATTTGACTTGTAGAGGTCTCTGAGTTCTCTATAAGAGAATTTGGCTTATTGAGATCTATAATCTTTATATCTTCACTTTAACTTATCGATATCTCTGAGTTCTCTAGTGACTTATTGACTGTTGGGTTTCGAGCACATAAACGCAACGAAAACAATAATTAAAAACATGAAAAATCAGAATTTTCGAAACCCGCTGCAGGATCCATGCGAAAAATAGATATTTAATTCGTAGATCAGATTGTTTACCTTAAAAAGTTTTACAAATTGGTTGACTAATGGAGATCCAAAGCTTGTTCAGTAACCACGCATCCCGCTCTCGCGATCTACGGTCTATTGGTATCCACACAAATGCTTGAACGCAAGGATTGAATGTGTACTAGCACAAACTCGTTTCTTTATGCTCTCTCCATCTTCTCCCTTGGTGGCTAGGATTTTAGTAAAAGTCTTATTATATTTAAAATCAGCTACACAAGAGATATTATATAGAGAGTATAATAAGAGTTATAACTCTTAACTAATTAGGAGTTATTATTAATTCAAAATTTCTATTTCTATAATAATTAAGTCACACTTAATTATTTAACAAATGAATTTCATAATTAATATTAATAAATTCGAATATCAATATTTATCTAATTAGTTAAGTCATACTTAATTAATATTATAAATAATTTTAATTACTTTACTATAATTTAAATCTAATTTAAATTAAATAATCCTTCAAGCATTCTTAGTGTATGACCCTATAGGTTATAATTACGTTGGTAACGAATTTTAAATCTAATTTAAAATCGTAAACAATGAGCGGCATCTAGTAATACATCATTGCTACCCAAGTAATAATAATTGAATCGGTGACCGATTAAACCTTTCGTGAATAATGTATAATGTAATATAATCCCTTTAACCAAATATTATAGATTAAACTAGAGGCATGTAATGTGTCATCCTCATCATAGTTTAATCCAAGTTTCCTTGATCAATGAGTAGACTATCATATCAATTCAATATTTGAGCGTGGCCACGCATTTCGTAGTCTAGCTCACACAAGAGGCCAATAATATCCTTCCTAAAATAGGAGGGTTAAATCTCATCTAGATCATTCATATTTTTCATACAATTCATAATATACCCAATGTCCACTTTTATCATTACCCGGTCAAGGATAATTTTCAATGGAATCAATGTATATTAATTCTCGTATAGAAATATAATGACTTCAGGTCTAAGGACCATTACATCATTATCACTGTGAGAATTACTTATGACATAACAGACATGTAAAATCTCACATCGGGTGTGTCCAACACCATGTACATATACATTTGCCTGTATTTTTGAATTTAGTATCACTATACCTATGATCAATGAGATGTGATCATCAATCAACAAACACACCGGTATTAATGCATTATTATTATCACTTAATAATAATACTCGACTAGGGACCTTTAGGAATATTGCTACTATTCTCATAATCTCATTTCTAAGTCACGTACTTAGAGATATAGAATTGCATATCATATTCCAAGGATATTTATTAATCTAACATTTATATCGCAGTAAATTAAGAATTAATAAATTATAAAGGGAATAATCGATAGAACATAAACATTAATAATCCTAATGTCTTAAACTAAAACATCATAGTGTTGTCTCTAGGGCACAAACACTAACAATCTCCCACTTGCACTAAAGCCAATCACCCATAAATCTATTACTCATGGAACTAGTATGACCATCGTGCTTCTGCTGCGAAAAAGCTTTAGTCAGTGGGTCTGCAACACTATCATTACTATGCACTTTACATTTATATCTCCTTGATCATTAATCTCATTAATAAGGTGATCTCGCCTAAGGACATGCCTAAACAGTCTCTTTGAATGTTTCAAAAGTATCAATATATCCGGCTTCCATTATAGAATCATCAATGTTCTTGCTATGAACCATTCCAGCTAACATAACTTATATTTAGACAAAACAAAAACCAGACATAGACACATAATCATCCTTATCTATCCAGAAATTAAGTTCAGAAACTAGTATCAGTATAACCCTTTACAACCAGTTCCCTATCTTCTCCATACACCAAAAATAAATCTTTAGTCCTCTTTAAGTACTTAAGAATATTCTTAAAACTTATCCAGTGACCCTCACATGGATTAGACCGGTATCTGATCGTCATGCTCAAAGCATACGAAATATCAGGATAAATACATATCCTTGTACACATTATAGATCCAATTGCTAAAGCATATGGAGCTTTCTCAAACGGCCCTTATCATCTAATAATTTAGGGGCAATTATCTTTTTAGATCACTATCCTATGAGACATCGAAACATATCCATTCTTTATCTCCTGCATCCTAAAATGATGCAATATTTTATCAATGTATGTATTACGACTAGGTCGATTTATCTTTTCAATCTATCTCTATAGATCTTGATCCCTAATATATAGGTAGCATCACCTAAGTCTTTCACTGAGAAACTATTTCTCAACCAAGTATTAACAGCCTGTAGAGAAGGTATGTCATTCCTTCTTTGTTATATGCCATCTACATGTAATACTAGGAATGTCACATGGCTCCCACTAACCTTCTTGTAAACACATGGTTCATCTTCATTTTGAATAAAGCCAAACTCTTTGACCTTTTCATCAAAATAAATATTCATTCTCCTTGAGGCTTGCTTCAATATATAAATAGATAGAAGCAACTTATAAACTATCTTAGCAAACTTTGAATCGACAAAACCCTCAGGTTGTATTATATTTACATCCTCTTCAAGGCTCCCATATAAGAAAACAGTTTTGACATCCATTTGCCAAATCTCATAGTCAAAGTAAGTAACTATTGCTAACAAAATCCTGATGGACTTGACCATAGTAACCGGTGAAGATTTCTCATCAAAGTCTATACCATGAATTTGTTTAAAACTTTTTGCTACTAGTCGCGTCTTATAGGTCTGTACTTTACCATCCATATCAGTTTTCTTCTTGAAAACCCACTTGCACCCTATAGGTTTTACCCCTTCGAGTGGATCAACTAAAGTCAATACTTTATTTTGATACACGGATTCCATCTCGGATTTCATGGCCTCTAGCCATCTCTCAGAGTCTGAACTGTTCATAGCATCTTGGTATGTGAGAGGCTTATCATTATCCATAAGCATCACATCACCATCTAGAGTAAAAAGAAATCCATAATTTCTCCCGGACTCATGGTGAATCCTACTAGATCTACGAATAACCTGTGTTTCCTAAACATGATTAATTTCAACATTTTGATGTACATTCTGATCTTATTCCAACTCTGGTTCAATGTTATCATGTGGTTCTCGATCTTCATCGAGATGTATTATCCTCCCGCTGATTTTCTTAGAAAGTAGTTATCCCTCAAAAAATACAGCGGCCCGAGCAACAAACACTTTGTTCTTGAAAGGATTATAAAACTATACCCTAGTCTTACTTGAATACCCCATAAAATAGCATCTATCTAATTTTGGTCCAAGCTTGTCAGAGGCTAAACGTTTTACAAACGCTTCAGGTCCCCAAATTTTCATAAATGACATGCTATGACATTCATCACTCTATATCTCATACGGAGTATTTTGAACCGCTTTAGTCGGAAATTGGTTAAATGTATATGCAACTGTTTCTAGAGCATAACCCTAGAAACTGAATGGAAGATCCGCTTGACTCATCATTGATCGCACTATGTCCAACAAGGTACGATTTCTCCTCTCAGAATCTCTATTTTATTGAGATGTTCCAGAAGGAGTAAGTTATGATACACTATCACACTCCTTCAAGAAACTTTTGAAAATGAGGTTTAAGTATTCTCCTCCACGATCTGATCGTAAAACTTTTATACTTTTCCCTTGTTTTCTTTTCTACTTTGGCCTTATATTCTTTGAACATTTCAAAAGAATCGGATCTGTTCTTCATAAGAACCACATATCCATATCTACTGAAATCATCAGTAAATGTTATGAAGTAGTATAAGCCCCCACTTGCCATCATACGCATTTGACCATATACATCATTATGTATAAGTCATAGTCGTTCGGTGGCCCTTTCACCTGATCAGGTAAAAGAAGCTTTAGTCATTTTTCCAATGAGACAAAGTCCGCATCTTCCGTATGCTTCAAAATCAAACTTATCCAAGTATTCTTCTATATGTAACTCAGAAATACGTTTCTCATTAATATGGTTTAACGACAATGCTAGAGGTAATGTTTGATTTGAGTCAACTTAGAACATATAAATTGTTAACTAATTGTGCAACATTATAAGTCTTATCATTGAAATAGAATAAAAAACTATTGTTTATTTAATTAAAATGAAAACCTTTCTTGTCCTGGAAAGAAATTGACTTAATGTATCCGCTAAAGCAGGCACGTAATAACAATTTATCAAGTTCTCAATCTCGCCTTATGGGAAAAATTAGGTATCGAGTTCCTTCAACCAGAGCAACAACTTTTGCTCCAATTCTAACCCTATACCTGAAGCTTGACCATTGCTAGTCTTCTTCTTTAGATCTTCCAAATAAGCTCGACAATTTAACTTCCATTCATCCAGTTATTTCCACAGAAATGACAATCATCTCCTTTAGCAACACCACTATTAGGCTTCAAAAGCCCTTTGGGATTGGACTTTGGTTTGGAACCAAATAAGATAATCTTCACCTTGTCTGTCCACTTTTCTATCCCATTTGCATTCCATGTGTACATCATCACTATGGACGTAATTCATGCCTTTACCGTGTTATTTTCAGCAGTTCTAAACATGCCTAACAACTCAGTGAGTGTTTTGTCTATCTCATTCCTTTTGTTCTTAACAAACCGAGAATAGAAGTTGTTCAAAGATTATTTGATCAAATCAAGATGAGTCTCTATACCATTCTTGAAATCCAAAATATCAAGGTACATATATCTATCATCTTTAGAACATGTGGTCCAACCGGATATCATTCTCCCATTAATGCAAAAGTATGGTGCCTTTTTCTTGTCAAATCTTTCTGACGAGCCTATCCTTCAAACATCCTTTGAAGGTGCTCAATCATATCATAAGCATCATTATGCTCTTGTTGCTTCTAAAGCTAAGCACTCATAATTACAAGCATGAGACATGAAACATCAGTTGCATAATTAATTTGCTTCTGGTAAGGATTTTGTTTAGCACATGTTTCATTCTCATCTAGAAGAAATAAGGGAGGGGTTTGAGTGATATCCTTGAACCTGAGGACAATCCTCATGTTCCCATGTCAATTGAGGAAATTATTTCATGTTAGTTTGTCCTTCTCAAGGACTATTACATAGAGAAGTTATTTATGTTATTTGTCATTTGATATCTACAATATTAAAGTGCATAAAATGACTTAGTCTACAGATGATCATTAAATTATGTTCAAGTGATTATTCATATATATATACACACACAATATATATCTCCCACTATTTTTATCAAATCAATAGCCCTAACTATTAATTCGGAAAAAATATCTTCTATATCATTTCTAGTGAGCCAAGATCCATATTTCACCACGCGTTAGGTCAGTTTTGGCTTTTCTCCTAAAATATGATTATTTAGGTAGACAACGTTTGTCAATTATATCAACTATATAACTCTTTAATAGCTTGGTGGAACAACATTTGTTCATATTTATCTCATAAATCTCGCCAAACTCTATACCTCTAAGTTCACAATCCTATTGTGATAACTTAGTTAAGTCAAACCCAATAGTCAAAAAATATCAATATACTTCAACACATCTCTCACGATAGATAGGAGTACTTCGCTTTGGCGAACCCACTCCTGGTCGATATAGAGGTTAACGCATTGGACTCATTGGAAGGCATCTGATCAACTTAATATTAACTTTAGGGTTTTGTTAATTTTAAAACGATCATGATCCCATCATAAAGAGATTCCCAAATTTTCCTTGAATAAAATACTTCAAATTAATATTCGTTAATGGTTTGATTTCCAGGTAGTGAGGGTGTCACAACGGTCTTGCTTGAAACCCAAAACCTTACAAGTTCAATGTTAGATATATTTGATAATGTCATGACTAATATGATTTATGTTTAGTTTTCAGATCTTACTTAAACAGGACAAATCAGTACTTAACTGAAATCAGCACTTATACTGAAGTCAGAACTTAAGTCATCAGTACTTAAGGTTCATGAGATATTTATCAGAAGATAATATCAGGACTTAAAGGAAACGTTCAGATAAGGAAGGCGGCTGATTGATTGAAGAGAAGATCGAGATAAATATAAGAAAATATATGCATGAAGAAGGAATTCTATGAAGAATAGAATACTTGGAAGAAAAGATATCTGATTGATATATTTTAGGAAGCAGAATTATATTCCATATCAATTAGCGATTATCTTGTAACTGTGTAGTATATAAACACAGACATAGGGTTTACACTATAAGTGTTATCGTTATCGAGAATATTATTCATTATAACCCTAACAGCTCTCGTGATATTTGTTTATCACTGAGAGAGGACAGTTCCATATTGTAACATATTTTATTGCTTTGAATAAAGTCTGTTTTCTGTTACTTGTGTTATTAGAATTCGATTTGATTGTGCTATACACTATATTCAACCTCCTTCTACAGTGTGTGTGACCTAACATTCAATGAACTCACTTTTGACAAAATCGCCACATGTCAGAAACAAAGAAAATTTGTATTTTATTCCGTGTTTCATAAACACGAGAATCTCATAATCGTTTGTTCATTTTAAAGTCTTGAATCGTTACAGATTTTATCTTATTTAGCAAGCATGGCATGAGTGTCGTATCTAATACATACATCCTTAATCTAATTAAGCATGCATCTTTATTAACTACTCTACAATACCTTCATCATATGTACATATATATGTAAAGTGTAATAAATAAACGTGGTTGGTTATGGCTTTATGCTATTTGATCTTCATCAAGCTATTGACAAAGATCTAGGTCAATCTAAGGTGAAAAAGTAAATACAAGCTAACTATGACATGTCTTCTTTCTTGTATTGCTTTCTTGGATGACCTCCATGCGGGATTACCCTTAATCTTCAAATCTTCATGTCTTCATGTACATTACAAGAATGAAATACAATAACTAATCTAATAAACTTACAAGAAGAACTCGAGTTACATTCGAGATTTAAAAATTACAAGATTAAATGACATGCAAGCCGTATTTAAAAAAAAACCATTAACCTAAGGTCATAAGCCATAACCATCCACCATGCTCAATTAACACATAAGAACATGTTAAAACACATTATATTATCTTAACATATCATACCCATCAAGACCTAATCATAAAAACAAAATATGGAAAAAATCAGAAAAATCAGAATCAAATTTTAAAAATATTATATCGCTGATTACAGGGTCTTAACGATGTCAAACGCCTTACAGATCAGTCGCTAATAGCTTTAGTTCATACGTTTGATTCCATATGAAATAGCATATTTGTTTGCCAAAATCGGACATAAGACCCAGATTTCAGCAAATCCGCTACATCCGATTCAGAATCGTATCAAATACGAGTCATATAATAAGAACAAACTTGTATGTATCAGTATATATACAGATTATATAATCATCATATGATTATACAACTCTCATGAATATCATATATTCAAAATATATACATACATACGCATATATAAACATAACAACATGTAAAACATACAAAATCGCATAAATAACAGTAATGAAATATTGTATACATGTTATCATCATAAAACAAGTAAACACATACATGAACTAAACATTTTCGCAAGTAGCTCTGATGCCATTGAAGGATTTTAGTAAAAGTCTTATTATATTTAAAATCAGCTACACAATAGATATTATTTAGAGAGTATAATAAGAATTATAACTCTTAACTAATTAGGAGTTATTATTAATTCAAAATTCTTATTTCTATAATAATTAAGTCACACTTAATTATTTAACAAGTGAATTTCATTATTAATATTAATAAATTCGAATATCAATATTTATCTAATTAATTAAGTCATACTTAATTAATATTATAAATAATTCAAATTACTTTACTATAATTTAAATCCAATTTAAATTAAAAAATCCTTCAAGCATTCTTAGTGTATGACCCTATAGGTTATTATTACGTTGGCAACGGATTTTAAATCTAATTTAAAATCATAAACAATGAGCGACATCTAGTAATACATCATTGCTACCCAAGTAATAATAATTGAATCGGTGACCGATTAAACCTTTCGTGAATAATGTACAATATAATATAATCCCTTTAACCAAATATTATAGATTAAACTAGAGGCATGTAATGTGTCATCCTCATCATAGTTTAATCCAAGTTTCCTTGATCAATGAGTAGACTATCATATCAAATCAATATTTGAGCGTGGCCACGCATTTCATAGTCTAGCTCACACAAGAGGCCAATAATATCACTCCTAAAATAGGAGGGTTAAATCCCATCTAGATCATTCATATTTCTCATACAATTCATAATATACCCAATGTCCACTTTTATCATTACCCGGTCAAGGATAACTTTTAATGGAATCAATGTATATTAATTCTCGTATAGAAATATAATGACTTCAGGTCTAAGGACCATTTTACATCATTATCACTGTGAGAATTACTTATGACACAACAGACATGTAGAATCTCACATCGTGTCTGTCCAACACCATGTACATATACATCTGCCTGTGTTTTTGAATTTAGTATCACTATACCTATGATCAATGAGATGTGATCATCAGTCAACAAACACACCGGTATTAATTCATTATTATTATCTCTTAATAATAATACTCGACTAGGTACCTTTAGGAATATTGATACTATTTTCATAATCTCATTTCTTAGTCACGTACTTAGAGATATAGAATTGTATATCATATTCCAAGGACATTTATTAATCTAACATTTATATCGTAGTAAATTAAGAATTAATAAATTATAAAGGGAATAATCGATAGAACATAAACATTAATAATCCTAGTGTCTTAAACTAAAACATCATAGTGTTGTCTCTAGGGCACAAACACTAACATTGACTTGTCGATAACTCAGAGTTCTCTAGTCAAATTTGACGTATCGATAACTCAGAGTTCTCTAATGAATGTTGACTTGTCGATAACTCTGAGTTCTCTAGTGAAGAATTGACTTGTCGATATCTCCAATCTTCATATCTTCAATTTGGTTGATTGATATCTCTGAGTTCTCTAGTAGCTTTCCTGAGTTCTCTATAAGTCATTTGAAGTTCTCGAATGACTTCTCTATAACACTAAATCTGTGACTTGTAGAGATCTTGACTTAGAACATTTTTCCCAAAATAGATTTATTCAACCCCAAGCTTCTTCATAATTCTTCTGAGGCATTATCTTCTTGATCTTCTTCCAAATAGAATTATTAGGCTTGATACTGTTTTAAGAAAAAGACTCCAGTCTGCTCCTTTGACATTTTTACGGACTTTAAATGTTACAAGTACGAAATGCACATTAAGATTACAATACAACTTACTTAGGGTTGTCAATTTGACTTGTCTTGTTATTGTACATGCATTGTTGGTGAGATTGCTTAGCTGTATGAACAGTTACGTGATAACTCAACATGATAACAATACTAGAACATGACAGGTTAATAATACTACGTCTACACAAGAAATCAGGAAGAATGAAGACAAGGCAAATACAAAGAATCAGGAGATTAGAAAAAGGATGGAAGTTTGTTTACAGGTCACTGAAAGAAGTTCATTCATATGTTCATGCCTCAGTGAAGAACAAAGGTTAAATACTTTCAGGGTTTCAGAAATGTTGAAGATTCAGTATATAAGTGCTACCGGAAGATTTCAGTACATTGGCATTGATTGAAGATAGATAGTGTTCGAAGCATAGGAATCTGAAAAATTGAAGACAAGGTATAAAAAGAGGTTAATGAAGACGTTGTCTAGAGTACCAGAAAGGATTCCAGTGAAAGTATAATTTATTATTGACAATCAGTGTCTGAAGCAATAAAGTTGTTGCAAGCTTAACAATTTAATCAAAGCCATAATACGAAGACCTGAATCGGGGTTAGTCGTCTGTGAACCAGACCAGTTGCACTAGGCGTCAATAGTTCTTGAAAGGAATCTTAGTATTATTTATAGAAGGATTGTTAAGTTCAGGAACGTACTTGGATTGAACATTTATGTGTTAAAGTACGAGAAGAAGTGTGTGGGGTATACAGCTAAACGGCTCAAGGGACTGGCGAAGCTCAAAGTTTAATTATTAAAATAAATAAATTATTTAATGGACTTTAATATAATTTACTTAATAAACTTAAAATAATTTATCTTATAAACTTTAAATAATTTTATTTTATAAATCTAAATTAGTTTATTTATATAAGTTATATTTAAGTTAATTTTATAAATTAATTTAAATTCAATTTAAACTTAAAAAGGAAAAAATAAAAAGAAAATAAAAAGAAAACAAAAAGAAAAAGAAAATAAAAAGAAAAACAAAAAGAAAACAAAAAGAAAAAAAAATCAAAAGAATAAAAAGTAACCTCGGGTGACATTTGTCGCCACACAGGAGTTATTGTTGTTTGTTTTGGTTTACAAAGTGAACTAGTAACCTCTGTGGTCGCCACAGGGGTGTTAAAATAAAAGTAATCAAATGATTATGTAATAGTACACTCCTGTCGCCACAGAGCAAAATTACTACCTCCTGTATCCCCTGGTCGCCGCAGAACTTGTACACTTGGTCGCCACAGAAGTGCCTCTCCTCAGCCACATATTTTATTGGATAAAGTCTACACTTTGCAGTAGAAGATAAAAGCCATATATTTTTGGATAAAATTATGTTCATCTTCTTTCCCAAAAGAGAAGTGAAAATGGCAGCATTGATTTACAGAGAAGTTCAAGCTTCTTGAATATCCGTTTAACTTCTCACCGGAGTAACGTTATAATGCCCGATTTAACTCTTGTATATTTTTAGGGGCATTATAATCGTTACCCGGTAATTAAATCCTTAACAAATAAAATCTAGATTATTGTATAGGATTTGATTTGTAAATCTTTGTTGGAGCTAGGAACTTTGTTGTTCTTAGATTGTAGTCGGATAATTTATTTACCGAAGTGTAGCAACACCCCTCGAAGATTTATATACGAATATATATTTCCCCGAATATCTTGTGTTCCTTGTTTTTATCGTTCCAAACAATATTCCTCTCAAGAACACGAAAACACTAACCGAGCACTAAATCTATATCGCTAAAGATTTGAAAGAATCTTTAATTTAGTGATTATCGTATTCAACCCCCCCTTCTATGATAATTCGGGACCTAACAATTGGTATCAGAGCTGACTAATTGATACACAAATCAGGATCTGGAAATTAATTTATTTTATTAATTTTTCGTTTACATAAATTTATTTTGGTAAATTTGATTTAGAAAATTTATTTTATGAATTTAATTTAAATAAGTTTATTGCCTAAACTTAATTTAAATAAATTTATTTTATAAATTTAAATAAATTTATTTTATAAATTTAACTAAGTAAATTTACTATTTAAATTTTAGTGAATAAAATTTTTTTAATTTAATTTTTTTTTCGCGGTTGATTTTCCAGAATTAGCTACCATTCATATGTTGATTCAAGTTAATCACTTGAATAAAAGGCGTATATGTTCACCTATGTTTTGTTCTATGAACATTGGCAATTCAAGTGCTTGGTTTGTATTGTTGAATCACATGGTTCGGTTATCACCTAACAAGTTTCTGCTAGTGCATGCGCGGGATAACAAAGGCAGTCGCCACAGAATAAAAAAAAGAAAAAAATGCGTATGAGAGGAAAGCTGGTCGCAGGAGCGGAAGTCGCCACAGCCTGGAGACAAATTAAAAACTAAAGCAGCTTGTTGTAATCGCCGCACAAACACCTGGTCGCCATAGAAGTTAGGAGTCGCCACAGAAAAGACAGCGCACATTTGCAACCCCAAATTTAATTATTTCTGATTTATTTATTTTTTTATAAAATTTTAAAATTCTTAAAATTATTTTTTTCTTAAATAATAATTTACGTTTTATTTTAATTTTTAAGAAAATTCGAAAATCTTGAAAATTAAATTTTTCGTAAATATTTATTTTTGATTAATTTATTTTCTAAGAAAATTAAAAATATTGGAAATTTAAATTTCTCTTAAATATTAAATTAAGGGTACTTAAAGAATTGGCAGACTCAGGATTCCTCCGGGCTTTTAAAGTGGATTTTACTCTTTTGAAGAAGAGATTTTAGACAACTCTATGATTCCAGATTATACAGTCACACAATGGTTTGTACCAATGCTATATTTATCCGGGAATCAATGAGATCATACAGGCAGGAATTGTAGAGGTCAAAGAGAATAATGGGGATAAACAAACATCTCAGTCACATGTAGTAAAGTTGAAACCTCAGGACAGAATGTAAGAGTTACTGATAGCTGAATCAAAAGAAGCTCAGGTAGAAGTACTTGAGGGACTGGACGTCAGGGCAGTGTTTCACTTGTCAGGGAAGTTTAGTCGGATCAGATTCACAAGGAGTACATAAGCTATATCCAAGGATCAAGCCTATCTATTCTGAAGCAGAGGCTTTTACAGATTCAGTTCAAGAGGTGATTACAAGACCGAGATTGGGACATTAACAAGATTTGATAGCTACAGGTTTGACAAGCAATATGTGTCAAGTAACTATCAGGGGTTTTGCTACAACAAAACAAGAATCTTGACAAACAAGGATGAGTAGGGATTCAGTTGAAGAGTTGAGACAAAGGTGGAATGTTTTCTTAGGGAAGCATCCAGTCAAAACTTATAGTGCACGGGAAAGAGTTGGGATGAATCAAATGATGAGAATAATGAATATCTTGATTTCATAGCAATCTCTGAAGATGGTCCAACTCACACATCTCAGGTTTCAAATTCTTGAACCACTGCAATACTTTTCTCTCAACATTCAATGCATGATAAGATCATAGTGTTTAAATGTTTAACACTCGCACAAGCATGATAGCATCACACATAGATAATGCTGAACTAGTTCACTAGATTATTTTCTGGTAACTAGGATTGATGTTTAATTTGTGCATGTTACTTTAGATGATCTTAAATATGTGTTTGAATATTTGTTGAACATGATTAATTGCTTTAGTGAGGTATATGTTTTTCCAGCATATAAGACCTTTGTTTTTGCTTATTCTCTGTATCCTATTATAATATGATTTGCTCATTTATTCTGAATTATTTGTTAAGATGTATTAGTTTACAATTGGACTGAGATATCTAGGTGAGATACATCAACATGATTGGACTAGATAGAATTAGTGATTTATTGGTTAATTCTGTTTGTTCCATATCATGCATGTCTTCCTTAATTCTTATGCGTAATGTTTCTGAATGAATGCCATGTATTCTTAATATAATGCTTGCTTATATTTATGTCAGGAATGCATCTCTTAGTACTTGCATTAATTATAGAAAGCATGTTTAGAATTATAATAGGGCAAAGACTGCTAGTCCTCCTTATGTAAGGTTGGAACCATTTTTCCGTAGCCTAGAGACAAATATGTCAAGGGTATTAAAATGGAGAAAATGGCCAGTCAAAGATAAGAATTAGCATGATAAGGTTGCATCTGTTGTTATCTCTATTTATAGTAAATTCTCTAATCCAACTGGACCCAAACTGATAAGTTGGGTACCAAGAATTGTTAATCCATTTGTGAATGCAGGACATAACAGGTTAATTGATTCATATGTATTCTTGGTAATTCATACTCAAGGCATATGATCAAAGAAAGAGCCTCACAATCAAATGTGATTGACAAAAGCTATTCCGTCAATAATCTTTGAAGATGACAACAAAGGTTTTCATTACGGGACAAGCTATACAGAAAAGGGATGTCATCATGAACTCAACAATTGCTATCACTGATAATAACTAATTATTGGAGTCATTGATAACAGTTGAAGCATCTTTCTTGCTGGAAAATCAAGACACAAATCCGCTTATCAGACAGTCCTGCATCAAAGGATAAAATATCAATTCAAAGAAGGATTAGTGTCTCATCTGAAGTAGGAAGGTTGAGAAGCTTGCTTTTCTTATAATAAGGAAAGGAAATGCTTGTGGCTAAACTAGAAACTCTGAAAAGGTGAAGTCAATGGTTTCTACTGTACAGCTTCATCTGACAAAAGTTTAGCTATGACATTGGAAGCTCTCACCCTTGACCATCAACTCAAGGAACTCTTTTGTGAAAAGGGGTTTGTGAGAGGACTGCCTCATCTGGAATTCAGAAGGATGATAAATGTGAGGCATGTTAGAAAGAGGAGTCAAAGACAACATCACATCAAAGCAAAGATATACCTTAGTGATGGTGGTTGACTACTCTTATTAAACAAAGTTGTTGTTCGTGCATTCTTAAGACAAGACATCACAGATAGTGATTGATCACATCAAAGAAGATCAAGCTGGAAGAAATTGTAAAAGAAATGATCTTGTGGTAAGATAATGGGACTGAATTCAAGAAGCAGTTCTGATTAATATCTGTAACATCAAGAATATTCTGAGACATATTTAACACTAAGAACTCCATGTTAGAATGGAGTGGTATAAAGGAAGAACCGGAACTTGATTAAAGCAACAAGGACAATGACAAGTTAATCAAGACTTTCTAAATACCAAAGGGTTGGAGTAGTCAAAATAGTTTGTAACAAGTAAGATCAAGCCTTGATCTGGATGTATACATGAAGACCACTAATGAATTAATGGCCAACAGAAGCAAACACTGGATAACCTGAAAGTTTTTGGAGAGAATGTTCTACAGAAGTAAATAATAAAATGTTTTTAGTTGTTTGAAGATCTTGTCATTTGTAGCTAAGACTAGTTAGGATATTTTCCATGGCTACTCAGTGGAGTATACAACCTACAGGGCATTTGTGGTTGATCAACAGAAGGTGATAGATAGTCTAAGTGCACAGTTCAACAACTTCATGCTCCAAGCTGTTACAGGAGAAATTAATGGATTTGATGATTTATATCCAAGTAGTGGAATGGTAGTGTATAACACAACTCATTATTTCAATGAAGCCAGTCAGCATGGGTAAGGATTTTCAGGAAATCCCAGCAACAACTTAGGGGGAGCAAAAGAAGGATCAACTGGTCAGACACAACGCCACATTGAAAATTTAGAGGACACAACAAGAACATATCTGCTGAGACAAAAGGTTTGATGTCAAGTCTATTCCCAGAGTCTAGTTCTTAAGTGATCCAGATGGTGGAGTAATGATTAGCAGGGCTACTGAGTACGAATGATTATTTCTCTAGTTTTCTATCTGAAGAAGAAACTAAGAAAGTTACAGAAGCTCTGATAGATCCGGATTGATTGGGTGATTGCAAAGCAAGATGAACTCAATTAGTCAACAAGCAGATTGAAGGGAAGCTGGTATCCAAACCAAATGACAATTTTGTAATTGGTACAAGGATAACCAGAAGTCAAAAATGGATGACAATGGCATTGTTACGAGGAACAAGGTCAAACTGGATGCTAGGTTATTATCAGGAAGCAGTATCTAACAGATAGCACCAGTGGCGAGACTTGAGGATATTGCGACATATCAGGCACCTGATGCACATTACACTTGGAATTGGACTCTAGTAGATGTGTACAAGTACACTCCTGGTTGGTGAGTCAAAAGAGGAAGTCAATGCACCATAGTTCATAGACTGTGCAGTTGCAGATATATTGGACTCTATATATCTCTTCTTCACAAGCTCACTTCAGGTTGGTATGAACTAGTATACTACTCAAGCTATCGTCAAGGACATGGTATGTCACTCTAACTGAAGTTACAATTTAATGTGAACTAGTAGAGTCGTCATATTAATAGCTTTCTTATCACTAGGCACAAATATATTGCTTTATATGTGCAGTGATATAATGATAATGTTATATGTTGGTCTACTAACAAAGACTTGTGCAATATTATTTGCTAAGTTATTGCAGAGTAGGTATGGAGGAGCATGTTGGAAAGGTTGCAATTCTTTTTGGGATTACTTTAAGTAAGCCATTAGAATAATTCTTTTAGGAGCTCAAGCAAGCCAAAAGAACAGTTCTTTTAGGAGCACAAGTAAACCAAAAGAATGATGGCAATACAAGTAAGTTAAGGATCTTTTGAAGATGCAAAATTTGGAAGATTCTAAACATGCCAAGACTACTTACCAACAGAAACCACTAAAGCTTGATCAATGCAACTCAGGTATAATGACAAGCTATAGAGGTATGACGAGCTCACTCTTTTACTCAAATGCTAATAGACAGCATGTAATGTTCTCAAGATGCCAAAGTGCAAGGTTCCAAGTGGATCCTAGAGAATCCAATCTTATAGCTATTAACAAGATTATTAAATATCTTAAGGGACTATCAACTCTTGGATTAAAGTACCCTAAAGATATTATGCTTAACATGTTTGGCTATATAGATATAGATTACGCAGGTTGTAAGTGACATGAGAAGCATCTCGAGGAGCTGTCAACTTCGTGGAAGAAGATTAATTTCTTGTTATGATGAGAGACAACTTCAAAACCAACAACTCTGTGGAACACTTTATGACAAGGCACCTTCACACCAGGTATCATCACTTTAGAGAGCATGTCACTTTAGTTAAAGAGTCACTTGCAGAAACACTTATTAAATCACTTGTTAAAGTTAATTTTTCAAGACTGGTTCGTAAGTGTGGGATACCATTCATTGCATGTTAGTTGGAAATCTCATTTGTAAGGAATTCTTTATATAAGTTCACAAGTATTAAATCTTCCATATTTAAAGGACTTGTGAATTTATCAAAAATCCAGTACCTCGTACTTAGTGCTACTATCTTGATTATCATGATTACAATATCATATACATTTGTGGTAGTTAAGTATTATAGCTTTAAGTTTGAATATTATTTTAATTGATTTAAATTATGACTGTAGACAATTCTATTTCATATCAGTCTCATAATTTAAATTATGTTAAAATAATATGTAGCATAGTTATTTGTATCTTGTACGAATAATTTTGATACTTTTAGTATTAGTGATATTATTTAGAATTTTTGTTCTAAGTAATCAATGCTTATTTCTAAAATCATTGATATTGAAAGTTAAAGTATTTTCTAAGTTATGTGTATAAAACTCTCAATATTTTATATGCTTAGAAAGTATTTCTAAAATTATAAATATTCAAGTGCTATTATCTAACTCATAGATATTTAGTATTTATTTATTTAATATTTATTCTGGGTAGTTTGAATTATGAAAATTGAAGCAATTCAATAATTTTATTTGCTCCATAATTCAAACTAACTTAAAATAAATAAGTAGCATGATTGATTATAACTAAATTTGTCAATAATTGATATCTAGTATATTGATTATAACTTATATGTTATAAGTTAATTATGAGATTTTGGTTCTAGTGAATTTAGCAATGTTTATATCTCAAGGATTCACTGAAATCAGAATATGATTGTAGCATGATTAGTTGAGTGCTAATTCTTGACTTATGTCGGTCAATGATACTTAGTTAAGAGTTTAACTATGAACTAATTGTGAAGTATTGGTATTTGTGACATTACTTAGAACTCCTCTCAGTAATCAATGCTTATCTTCAGTCACTTATACTGATATAGAAAGTGTGGAAATTTTTCTTAAGTACAACTATGGTTAAAATGTTTGATTGCTTTATTAGAAGTAACCATATGTTGTCCACTTAGAATATTTTTTATACTTACTTGTAAATTCCTAAACATTTTGATAATAGATGCATTACTCAATGGATCAAAGTATATGGAACTTAGAATATTTTTCTAAGATTGCAAACAAGTCAATGTTGGTTAATGTTGCTTTATTTATTGAACTAATATTGTTTGAGATATTACAGTTGTTAGGAGTTAACAATTGTATGATATATGTAATTGAATGCTGATGCCTATTTGATAGATAATTGGTATTTAATTCATTGATATCTTATTTTAATATTTAAAATATGATGCAACATATAATTATTGGTATCTAAAGTACTTGACAAGTATCAGACAATGATATATTGTTAATATTTTATTGCAGATAATTGTGAGATTTTAAGTTCTAGTGAATTTACACACTTTGCTATATCTGACAGATTCATTATAATTTGAAATCAGCAGCATAGTCAGTCTTATTAAGGTTATTTATCAATACACAGTTTTGTTGATTATAATCTTATGAAGATAGATTATGGAGCTTTTGACATGAATGAGAATTGCTTAGAGTTTACCCTAAGTGATCAATGCTTTTACAAAAACTCATTCATATTGAAGGACAAAATCTTTCTTTCTCTTCTTAATACTGCTAGGTCATCAGTCTGTGTGTTATCAAATCATTTATCCCCTTATGCATAAAAACAGACCCATGCACTTGAACAACTTTAAGAGAAAACTCAAACTTCTTTTTACAGTGGTGATTTCTTATTTCATTAAAATCTTTTGAAATCACTATTGTACATCATTTCTCTCAAGAGATTAAATGCATGACTTTCATTCATTATAGATCTTAAGTGCATTTTATTTCTATATTGCCATATGCTTTATGATGTAGGTTCAGCCTCCAATGGCATTCTTTCATTTGATAGTCATGAGGTTGAAAACCCACAACTTCTATCCCAGACTGTAAAGACAAACACAGAAACAGAACCAATCAACACTCTCTTACCACTAAAATGAAGTATGAATAAGCGTGACAAAGAAAGTGCCTTAGTGCACCACATAAGGAAGGTTCTGAAGTCAACCCAGTAGCTCTGTCTCCTACAAAGATGAGTAGTATTTAAACAAAGACAACTTCTAGCCCCCATACATCTTCTCAAAAAGATGTAATGGCTGAAAAGGCACAAAAATAGTCACTGGATTCATCCTCTCAATAGGGTGCGTCTATTAAAATTCATCTGTCGGCCAAGGCATCCGATGTAGTGTCACCACCTTAAATATAAGCAATTCTTGATGTACAAGGTAGGTTACACACACAAAGGAAGAGTTAACGGAAATAAGAGTTTCGACCATTTTAAGGTCAGATTCGATTGTTCAAGGTTCTTTAATGGACCAAGTGCCTTTACAGGTGTTAGGAGAGGATACTGATCCAATAGCCATATGTCAGTGTCTACCTCCCCAGGACTAATAAACCTGGATGCATCTGCGGATAGTGGATCTGACATAGGTGCAGATCGGCAACTTGTTGACAATGATTCAGATTTACCTGATGAATCACAAGGAAATGTGTTCACAGACATTAGAAGGAAACTTTGATCTTTATGCTAAATTCTTTGGATCATTTTTTACCTTCCCAGAGTTCAAATCTGGAACCCTAAAAGGGAAACTAGAAACTTGTAGATTATGACTCAGATTTATTCGATGAGTCTAACAAGGATGGGGATTTGCGAACTCCCATTGTACCACCTTTGACCTCCTTAAGGATTGCTAAGGTGATTTTCCTTGCAGGTACAATTGGATTTTGGAGCTATGAGAGGAGTGATACACTTGTGAGAATGAGTGTAAACACGAGTGGAGAGAAGAGTGAAACACATGTGAGGTACATGAAACATAATAACACACTCACAGTGAGGAAGAAAGAGAAACACCATATCCCATTCCATATCCCTAAACATGGTTCTTGATACTTCGGGTCTTGATACTGTTTATGATCGGAACCTAACTCTTAGGGATCTAACATTTACATATTGAATTAGAATACTTCGGGACCTAACAATTGGTAACAATTGGTGATCTCACAGTTGGGAGGTATAAGGAGTTGGGAATGTTGGTTAACAGGATGATCAACAGTGAAGCCATTTTGCAGAATTTCAAGGGACATGGTTGATCAGACTCTGACTTGTTATTTCTTTTTCAACCAAGTAAAATATGAGAACTCCTTCAGATAACAACGTACATTCTTTCTCAAAGGGGGAGATAAAAGCTTATATAGTAGTTTGGAGGATTCCTCAACTAAGGGGGAGAAATAGCAGGGAGGAGGAAAAAGGTAAAGCATATGTACACTACACCACACCATTATTGTTTGTAACTATGGATCCTATTGTACGGGAGAGGTGGTAAACACAAGGTGATTTCCTAGTGATCAGAAGAAGTGGTTTGGTTCATCACTATTCTTCATAAGGGGAGAAGCTGTTTTCCAAAAGGGGAGCACCATTAGTTCTTATCTGCGGATCCTATTGTACGGGAGAGGTGGTAGACAAAGGTGATCTCCTTTAAGAAGTTGATTCTCATAGGGGGAGAAGTAAGATAGATATGCGCTTCTCAACAGGAAATGTGGTTGTACAAAGGAAGCTGCTGATGATTACTTCAAGACTGAGAAGTGTTATCTAGAAGAGATTTGAAGAACCCATGAAATGAAGATGAAACTACTTGAAGATCAGTTCAGTGTTAGAGGAACAAGCATCGTTCATTTCAGTTACTCAAGAAATCTAGAAATGCAGTATTTGAACCAGAAAACTAGTAGCATTATTTACAAGTCCTGGCATTTTAGCTTTTCTAGTTGTTAGTAGAGTTATCCTCTCTATTTAATTTGTTTATTAGGTTTAACAATCAAATAGAGGGATATTATTGGTGAGACTGCGTAGCTGTATTAACAGTTACGTGATAACTCAACACGATAACAACACTAGAATAGGACAGGTTAATAATACTACGTCTACACAAGAAATCAGGAAGAATGAAGACAAGGCAAATACAAAAAATCAGGAGATTAGAAGAAGGCTGGAAGTCTGTTTACAGGTCACTGAAAGAAGTTCATTCATATGTTCATGCCTCAGTGAAGAACAAAGGTTAAAGACTTTCAGGGTTTCAGAAATGTTGAAGATTCAGTATATAAGTGATACCGGAAGATTTCAGTGTATTGGCATTGATTGAAGATAGACAGTGTTCGAAGCATAGGAATCTGAAGAATTGAAGACAAGGTATAGACATAGATTAATGAAGACGTTGTCTAGAATACTGGAAAGGATTCCAGTGAAAGTACAATTATTTATTGACAGTCAGTGCCTGAAGCAATAAAGTTGTTGCAAGCTTAACAATTTAATTAAGGCCATAATACGAAGATCTGAATTGGGGTTAGTCGTTTGTGAACCAGACCAGTTGCACTAGGCGTCAACAGCTCGTGAAAGGAATCTGAGTATTATTTATAGAAGGATTGTTAAGTTGAGAAACGTACTTGGATTGAATATTTATGTGTTAAAATACGAGAAGAGGTGCGCGGGGTATACAACTAAACGGCTCAAGGGGCTGGCGAAGCTCAAAGTTTAATTGTTAAATTAAATAAATTATTTAATGGACTTTAATATAATTTACTTAATAAACTTAAAATGATTTATCTTATAAACTTTAAATAAGTTTATTTTATAAATCTAAATTAGTTTATTTATATAAGTTATATTTAAGTTAATTTTATAGATTAATTTAATTTCAATTTAAACTTAAAAAGGAAAAACAAAAAGAAAACAAAAAGAAAACAAAAAGAAAAAGAAAAGAAAAACAAAAAGAAAAAGAAAAAGAAAACAAAAAGAAAAAGAAAAGAAAAAAAAGGAAAGAAAAATCAAAAGAATAAAAAGTATTCTCGGGTGACATTTGTCGCCACACATGAGTTATTGTTGTTTGTTTTGGTTTACAAAGTGAACTAGTAACCTCTGTGGTCGCCACAGGGGTGTTAGAATAAAAGTAATCAAATGATTACGTACTAGTACAACCCTCTTGCCACAGAGCAAAATTACTCCCTCCTGTATTCCCTGGTTGCCACAGAACTTGTACACTTGGTCGCCACAGAAGTGCCTCTCCTCAGCCACACATTTTATTGGATAAAGTCTACACTTTGCAGCAGAAGATAAGAGCCATTCATTTTTGGATAAAATTATGTTCATCTTTTCTCCCAAAAGAGAAGTGAAAATGGCAGCATTGATTTACAGAGAAGTTCAAGCTTCTTGAATATCCGTTTAACTTCTCACCGTAGTAACGTTATAATGCCCGATTTAACTCTTGTATATTCTTAGGGGCATTATAATCCTTACCCGATAATTAAATCCTTAGACAAACAAAAGCTAGATTATTGTATAGGATTTGATTTGTAAATCTTTGTAGTAGCTAGGAACTTTGTTGTTCTTAGATTGTAGCCGGATAATTTATTTACCAGAGTGTAGCAACACCCCTCGAGGATTTATATACGAATATATATTTCCCCAATATTTTGTGTTCCTTATTTTTATCGTTCCAAAAACTATTCCTCTCAAGAATACGAAGACACTAACCGAGCACTAAATCAATATCCACTAAAGATTCGAAAGAATCTTTAATTTAGTGATTATCGTATTCAACCCCCCCTTCTACGATAATTCGGGACCTAACAGGCATGTCTTGCACAACAATCTCCCCCAATTTGTGAGAAGATTGCTTAACACAAATTCATGCCTGTTAACAAGACTAACCCCAAGTTATAATGGAATATAAGACTAATATAAAAATTGACACAATTACAGCAATTGTACATTAGATGATTTTGAGTTTGAGTATTTACAAGCATTAGACAAAGATTGGAACTTCTGATTCTACTCTAATGAGGTCTTTGTTATGGATAAGAAATCAAGGTTATTACTTGCTGTATTTAATACTAAGATTCGGGAGCTCAAGGCCTTTAATGGCTGCTCTCGTGTTTCGTGACTCAATCTGCCTTTACGAGATGCCTACGTATCTCTGTGAATTAGAGAATCAAGCCAAAAAACGTAGTTCTGATTTGTGGGGTGAGGCCCCTTATATAGATGTGGGAGTCCTTGAATTGGACTTGGTATAGGAGACTTGGTGGACAAGCCTCTGAATTAGGATAGACTTAGGAGTCCTAGGAAGTAGGAAGCTGATCCCTTATCCTTTTAGGTCCCCTTGAGGCTAATCTATAAGGATTTATATCCTTATCGGGACTCTTCTCAATAGCTGATTTTTCCCTTATTAATTAATTACGAAATTTATTAATAATCAGGGCTTTTGGGCCTTTTTTATTCCACCAGGCCTGATCTGGTCCATCAGGCTTAACCTTTCTGGTCTGAATATTATACATCTTATTATTGGGTCCAGCAGCCCATTATTAATAAAATCAGGACTTATTTATCCCTATCATTTGCCCCCCAACTTTTGGGAAACATTGATTAGGTTTCACAGAAGTTAAATCTATTCGTTCCCTTACAGGGTTTCGTTTTTCCGTAAAGTGTGGAGCGACCTACACATTTACAGTGAATTTTCCTTTTATTCAGGAATTACCTTAATTTCCAGGAATTTTTCCCTTATTTCCGGGATTTTTCCCCAATTTTCTGGGATTTTTCCCTAATTTTCTAGGATTTTCCCTTAACTTCTGGGATTTATCCGTAATTTTCTGGATTTATCCGCAATTTTCTGGATTTATCCGCAATTTTCTGGATTTATCCGTAATTTTCTGGATTTATCCACAATTTTCTGGATTTATCCGTAATTTCCTGGATTTATCCGTAATTTTCTAGATTTATCCGCAATTTTCTGGATTTATCCGTAATTTCTGGTTTAAAATGCATACAAAATTGATTAGGATGCAGAAGAAATTGATCAGGATTCAGCCAAATCGATCAGAATTCCTGCTCGATTTCGATCAGGATCCTGATCGAATTAACTCAGGATCTTACACTCTGGTCGACAGGATTCCTGATCGATTTCGATCAGGGCTCTGATCAAATTGATCTTCAAAGTGACACCCTAGTCGACTGTTACACGTGCTTAATCGATCAGGATTCCTGATCGATTTCGATCAGGACTCTGATCGAATTAAGTGATTTTCTATCATTCTGATCGAATGGAATATCGATCAGGATTTTCTTCTGTGTCGATCAGGACTCTGATCGATCTTAGGGGATTTCTTCCCTCCTGTTCGAATAATATATCGACCAGGATTCTCTTTGGTATCGATCAGGACTCTGATCGATCTTAGGGGATTTCTTCCCTTCTGTTCGAATAATATATCGACCAGGATTCTCTTTCGTATCGATCAGGACTCTGATCGATCTTAGGGGATTTCTTCCCTTCTGTTCGAATAATATATCGACCAGGATTCTCTTTTGTATCGATCAGGACTCTGATCGGATTTAGGGGATTTCTTCCCTTCTGTTCGAATAATATATCGACCAGGATTCTCTTTTGTATCGATCAGGACTCTGATCGGATTTAGGGGATTTCTTCCCTCCTGTTCGAATAATATATCGACCAGGATTCTCTTTTGTATCGATCAGGACTCTGATCGGATTTAGGGGATTTCTTCCCTTCTGTTCGAATAATATATCGACCAGGATTCTCTTTTGTATCGATCAGGACTCTGATCGATCTTAGGGGATTTCTTCCCTTCTCTTTAATCGCACTTTTTCTTTTTTCTGGATTTTAATATTCCTTCTGCTTTTCCTTTCAGCTTGTGAGGCTATTAATAATGTCAATAGGCCCAAGGAGGGGGAATCTGGCCGCCAGAAGAGGGCCAAGTTAAACAGGGACCCCAGGAGCAAACCTGACGGTCCTACTTTCCTTAAGCCCCACGTCCCGGTGGTCGAGCTAGGGGACGATGTGGATCCTCCACTTAAGGCACATTCCTTCAGGCCTAACTGGGGCTTCAGGAGGAGCGATACGGTGGTTGGATCCACCAAACATGCCAAGGATTGGTCGTACCATTCCATCACTCCCCATGATTTCACTGACATTGTTACGGGGAGTGATGTCGAGACTATTGAGCTTCTGGGTTCTCAAGCCCAAGCTGCGGTAATTTTCTTTTTTCTTCTCTTCCTTTTGTGAATTTCAACTTTTTCTTGTATCCCAATGAATTTACGCCAACTCATACATATTTCTTTGCAGAGTAATACCTATTTCCAGGCGGCCCTACATCAGGCTAGATCTTGGAAGGGTAACTCTGATGTTTTTGAGAAGGAGATGAAGAAGTGGGAGGAGAGAGCCAAGGTCCTGGAGAAGAAGCTGGACACGAAGAAAGAGGAGCTGGCTAAGGCTCATTCCGAGCTGGTGAAACTTAGGAGCGATAAGGATAAGCTCATTGATGACTACATGGATTCTGACAAGTTTAAGAATCTCATGGAGATTCATGATGAGGGTCTTTACTCCCTACAGTTCACTCAGGGATGGGATGCGGCTGTGAAGGCTGTTTCTGAGAAGTACCAGGGCTTAGTCGACCCTAAGGACTTTATAAGTCCTGAGCAGGCTGAGTCAGAGGACAGCATAGACGCCCTCTTCGACTCTCCTCAGCCAGATGATCGCATCTTGGATCCTAACACTGCTTCTCCTCCCGCTTCTCCTGCGAAGGACGCTGAAGGCGCTGATAATGATCGCATCTTGGATCCTAACCTTGGCTTAATGGGCCACACAAGTATTATCACAACTCAAACATCCATAGGTTGAAATAATTTCGAACTCTTCAATTTCAAGTCTGGTTTTCCAAAACCTTACATAATATGGGTTCGACCCTGATCTATAATAGCTAAAAAAGAAAAATACTATGCAAACAAAGCTTCAAGGTGCTTTTAAACCTACTTGTCATAATGACAAGTGAGAATCGTACTTCGACCATCTTACACGTAGTAAACCTTCAGGTTTTGTGCGTGCCAGGTTCTCGGGACTTCAAAACCATCCATAGTCTCCAGCTTGTAGGTTCCTCTACCCTGAACGCTCTTGACTCTATACGGCCCTTCCCAATTTGGGGCAAGCTTTCCTTTCTGTCCGACACCAGAAGCCTCTATTTTTCTCAAGACTAGGTCACCTTGTTTGAAAAACCTCTCTTTAACCCTTAGGTTGTAGTAGAATGAAGCCTTTTTCTGATATTCTACTATCTTTGCGTGTGCTTTATCTCGCACTTCATCAATTAAATCCAGGGCTAATCTCTGCCCTTCCTCATTTTCTTTCTCATCGAAGGCCTGAATCCTTGGAGAGGAATGTGATATCTCCACGGGAACTACTGCTTCCGCCCCATATGCCAACATGAAAGGAGTTGCATCTGTCGTGACTCTACAAGTAGTCCTGTAGGCCCATAATATTGGAAGTATCTCATCTACCCAATTATTTCTTGACTTCTCGATCCTCTTCTTTAGTCCATCCAGGATTATCCGATTTGCTACCTCCGCTTGCCCATTGGCTTGCGGGTGAGCCACAGAGGTGAACCGTAACTCAATTTCATTTTCTTCGCAATACTTCTTGAATTCCTCGTTGTTGAATTGTGTTCCATTGTCAGTGACGAGGATACGGGGAATTCCATATCGGCACATAATGTTTTCCCACAGGAATTGTGCAACCTGCTTAGTTGTGATTTTGGCCAAAGGTTTGGCTTCGATCCACTTGGTGAAATAATCAATGGCTACAATCAGAAACTTCCTTTGTGCTGTGGCCATAGGAAAAGGCCCTAGAATATCCATCCCCCACATAGCAAAGGGAATAGGTGAGTTGATAGAGGTCAGCATCTCGGGGGGTTGTCTGGCAACTGGTGCATGCTTCTGACAACGATCATACTTCTTTACATATTCTTTGGCATCAGCCATCATTTCTGGCCAATAGAAGCCTAAACGAGTTATCTTATGAGCCAAGGCCCTACCCCCCAAGTGTTGCCCACAAATGCCTTCATGCACTTCCTCAAGAGCCAAGCGTGCCTCATCGGGCCTGAGACACCTCAAGTAAGGAACCACGAAAGATCTTTTATATAGAATCCCATCTATCAAAGAGTACCTTAGTGCTCGAACAGTTAACTTCCGTGCCTCAATTGTATCGCTTGGCAACCAACCGGTCTGAATGTGAGCCTTGATGGGATCAATCCATGACGTCCCCAAGCCTACGGGAGCCACAAGCTTAACATCTATGCTTCGTGTCTTCAAAACACGGAAGTACACACTTCCTGAACTTTCTTCAATCTCAGATGAAGCAAACTTTGATAGCGCATCTGCTTTAGCATTTTCTTCCCTTGGAATGTGTTCAACATGGCATTCATTAAATTGGGTCATCACAGCCCTTACTAGGCGAACATACTTTGCCATCGTATCATCCTTTGCTTCAAATTCTCCCTTTACCTGGGATATGATCAACTTCGAGTCTCCACGGACCTTTAAGTTTTTGACTCTAAGTGTCCCAGCTAGACCAAGGCCAGCAATCAGGGCTTCATACTCTGCCTCATTGTTTGTGGTTGGGAAGTCTAGCTTCATGGCATACTCAATTAAGAATCCATCAGGGCTTTGCAAAACCAACCCTGCTCCACTGGAATTTGTTTTTGATGCTCCATCAAAATAGAGAACCCAATATTCTTTCTCCTTGTCCCCATTGTCGACTCCCTTGTCTTGAGGTGTGGTATCTTCCTGCCCCCCGACTTCTTGGTTGGGTATGGTACATTCCACCACGAAGTCAGCTAGTGCCTGGGCTTTTATGGCCATACGTGGCTTATACTTGAGATCGAACTCTCCCAACTCTATTGCCCACTTAATTAGTCTCCCACTTGCCTTGGGACTGTGAATGATATTTCTCAGTGGCTGATTTGTTAGCACTTCAATTTGGTGAGCTTGAAAATAAGGACGCAGCTTTCTTGAAGCCATCACCAAGGCTAAAGCGAATTTCTCAATGGCTGAATAATTCAACTCAGCACCATGCGAAATTTTGCTGACGTAGTACACGGGTTTCTGGACTTTCAGTTCCTCCTTAACCAACACCGCGCTCAAGGCGCTTTCTGAAACAGCCAAGTACAAGAATAAAACTTCCCTCAGAACTGGCTTGGCCAACAACGGGGCCTGGCCCATATACTTCTTTAACTCTTCAAATGCCTTCTGATTTTCCTCACTCCATACAAAGTCTTTAATGTTCTTTAATGACTTGAAGAATGACAAGCACTTGTCTCCTGACTTGGAGATGAATCGTCCTAGCGCAGCAACCCTTCCTGTGAGTTTCTGAACATCCTTGACAGTTGTTGGGGGTTCCATGTCCAGGATTGCCTTTATTTTATCGGGGTTAGCCTCAATTCCCCTCTTTGAGACCATCAATCCCAAGAATTTTCCAGATCCTACTCCGAAAGCACACTTCGTCGGATTCAACATCATCTTGTGGTACCTCAGGACCTCAAAAGCTTCCCTCAAATGGGTTATATGATCAGTCTTTACTAGACTCTTGACTAGCATGTCATCAACATAGACTTCCATAGTCTTCCCAATAAGATCCTTAAAAATTTTATTCACCAACCTTTGATAGGTGGCTCCTGCATTCTTGAGACCAAACGCCATAACAAGATAACAATAAACACCAAAGTCAGTGATAAATGATACCTTTGGAATGTCATCCTTATGCATTTTGATCTGGTTGTATCCGCTAAACCCATCCATGAAACTCAGCATCTCATGTCCAGCGGTGGCATCAATCAAAGTATCAATTCTAGGCAGCGGAAAACAGTTTTTGGGGCATGCATCATTCAGATCGGTGAAGTTTATACACATCCTCCACTTTCCATTAGCCTTCTTCACCATTACAGGGTTTGCTAACCACTCCGGAAATTGAATCTCCTCAATGAAACCAGCCTCTAAGAGCTTTTCCACTTCCTGCTTTATAGCCTCTTGTCTTTCCGGGGCAAAATTTCTTTTCTTTTGTTTCACTGTCTTCCGGCTTGGATCCACGTTTAACTTGTGGGTAATTAACTCCGGGTCTATGCCTGGCATATCAGCTGCTGACCATGCAAACACATCACTATTTTCTTGCAAAAATTTCACTAACTTCCCTCTAAGGGGCTCCTCTAATGTAGCTCCAATGAAAGTCATCCTCTCAGGATTCTTGGGATCTAAAGGAACCGAAACCAATTCTTCTGCTGGCCTTCCTCTATTCTCATCACTTTCTCGAACATCCATATCTTCAATAGGAAGAACCTGCCCCCCGACTCCATCTGCCCTCAAAGAGGCCACATAACAGCTTCTAGCCATTTTTTGATCTCCTCTCTCTTCTCCAATCCCGTTTCGGGTGGGAAACTTCATGACTGAATGGTAGGAAGAGGGGACTGCCTTGAAGGCATGTATCCCTGTTCTCCCCATGATAGCATTATAAGTTGAACTAGCCTTTACCACTACGAAATCCAGCATCTGCGTTGCTTGCCTTGGCTCCGTACCTATGGTGGTTGGCAACTTGATTATCCCTTCCACAGGACATTCTACTCCAGCAAATCCATATATCGGCATGTCGGTTGGTGTTAACTGGGAGTCGTTATACCCCATCCTTAGAAAGGTGTCGTGGAGCAAGATATCCACAGAAGCACCATTATCCACAAGGACCCTCTTAACCGGGCTATTTCCTATTATTGGTGTTATGACCAGCGGGTCGTCATGGGGAAACTTCACACCCTCTAGGTCGGAATCATCAAAAGCCAATGCTACTTCTGTCCTGGCCCTCTTCGGGGCTTCTCCAACAATATGCATAACCTCTCTAGTATATGCCTTTCTGGAATTTTTGGACAATCCAGCAGCAGTTGGACCTCCAAAGATCGTGTTTATCACAGGCCCTTGAGGTCTCGGCCCTCCATAAATGGTGTTTATAACTGGTCCTCTAGGTTGGGGATTCCGCCCCTGATCATCTTGGTCCCTCCTACGATCTTCAAAGTTCTTCCTTCCATTATTATTTCTGTCCCCTCCATCTCCAGTATACTTATTCAATCTTCCTTTTCGAATCAAAAACTCAATTTCATCTTTCAATTGCCTACACTCATCGGTGTCATGGCCAACATCTTTGTGAAACCTGCAATACTTGCCCCTATCTAGCTTGGCGGGATCAGCCTTCAAGGGCTTAGGCCAGCAAATATCTCTATCTTTCTCAATCTCCATCAAAATCTGACTTCTGGGAGCATTCAGCTTAGCGTATTCAGTGAACTTTTGCCCAGGTCCTCCCTTCTTGGGGGTTGAATCAGGGTTTTGTTCGGTTCTAGGATATTTGTCCTTAGCGATATACTCCAAATCAGTTTTTCGTTTCTTGCCTCCAGTGGGCTCATTACTTACTACGGTCTTCCTCATACTTTCTTCAACCTTGATATACTTCCCTGCCCTCTCTTGGAGCTGCAACATGCTCTCAGGGGGTCGTTTGGCCAAAGACATCTTAAAAAACTCATCCCTAGTTCCTTGTTGCAATGCTATCATGGCTACCTTATCATCAAGATCTGGGACTTTTAAAGCCTCCTTTGTAAAACGATTCAGGTAATCTCTTAAGGATTCCTTAGCTCCCTGCACAAGACTCATAAGAGATGCTGAACTTTTCTCATGGACTCTTCCACTGATGAATTGCTTAATAAAAGCCTGACTTAGTTCTCTGAATGATCCAATAGAATTTGGGGGTAGGCGACTGTACCATCTTTGAGCCATACCCGACAGGGTTTGAGGAAAGGCCCGACATTTTATAGCATCATTCACGGGTTGCAGCAGCAGTGCATTAGAGAATGTCCTAACATGATTAGCGGGGTCTCCCGTGCCATCATAGGCTTTGATAGTGGGCATCTTGAATTTCCTTGAGATATGGGCATTCATTATCTCTTCTGTGAAGGGTGGAGTTGGATCATCAGGATCTCCAAGGGGAAGGAGATTGCTTGGATCAGTTCTTGGGACAGCAGCCCTTCTTCTTACCGGACCATCCAGGTCTATGATAGGAATTAAAACTACTATATATAATTGCTGTATTTAATACTAAGGAACGTGAGCTCCAAGGCTCGATTTGACTGCTCTTGTGTTTCGTGACTCAATCTGCCTTAACAAGATGCCTACGTACCTTGCTGATTGCCAAGGATCAAGTCAAAAAACGTAGTTCTGATAGGTGGGGGTGAGACCCCTAGGTGGTATGTGGGTTCTGGTGGCTTGGTGAGCCTCCAAGTCACGCCTCAGCCTTTGGATTTCGGCCTCATGAGCCCTGATCTTTTCCTGCACTTCTTGGGGATTCGCCCCTGGGGTGCTTTGGGGGCGTTGCCTTCCATCGGCCATTGGCTCTTTTCCAGGACGCCTCCTTCTCGGGGCCACTTCATCATCCGAAGATTCGGAGTCTCTCTCAATGTATGGACCAGAAAATTCCCGATCCTCAGGGATAGGATCCAAACCTCGTATATAGGGGGTCGACCGCCCTCGTGCTTCGCTTCGCCCAGCATATCCACTTCCTCCAACCTCAGGGTGAAGGGGCATCCCATAAGGGGGGTTAGTAGTAACAATAGTTGAATATTCATACCCGACGGGTCGAGAATTCACAGGTATATGTATTTGTTGAACTTGAGGATTCGTACCTTGAATAGTCGGGGGAGTTGTCCCTTGTGGCTGAGGATGAGTTGTCCCTGTCTGGGCTTCCCCCTGAGTAGATGCATAAGTTGAATGGGGAGGAACCTCCACGGTTGATGAAATCACCTGGGTTGTCCCTGATGGTGTTCCCTCCTCCAGAGTGCTGGTTGTTCTCCGTGTTCTCGCCATGGTTGTTGTTCCGTTTTTCCCACAGACGGCGCCAAATGTTATGGATAAGAAATCAAGGTTATTACTTGCTGTATTTAATACTAAGATTCGGGAGCTCAAGGCCTTTAATGGCTGCTCTCGTGTTTCGTGACTCAATCTGCCTTTACGAGATGCCTACGTATCTCTGTGAATTAGAGAATCAAGCCAAAAAATGTAGTTCTGATTTGTGGGGTGAGGCCCCTTATATAGATGTGGGAGTCCTTGAATTGGACTTGGTATAGGAGACTTGGTGGACAAGCCTCTGAATTAGGATAGACTTAGGAGTCCTAGGAAGTAGGAAGCTGATCCCTTATCCTTTTAGGTCCCCTTGAGGCTAATCTATAAGGATTTATATCCTTATCGGGACTCTTCTCAATAGCTGATTTTTCCCTTATTAATTAATTACGAAATTTATTAATAATCAGGGCTTTTGGGCCTTTTTTATTCCACCAGGCCTGATCTGGTCCATCAGGCTTAACCTTTCTGGTCTGAATATTATACATCTTATTATTGGGTCCAGCAGCCCATTATTAATAAAATCAGGACTTATTTATCCCTATCAGTCTTTTAAATATACAAGAATTTTAAGTTCCTCTATGATTGGAGTCCATGTTAGAGCTTCTATTAGTTTGAGTCTATCTTGCTTTGGATAACCATCTAACATTTCAATTCTGAATCTTGAAAATGAGCCAGCTTTTATATTTAAAAATCTTCCATCTTTGGAGATTCTGCTCATCCCTTTTGCTTTAAGTTCTTCTGATCTTTTGATATACATTTCAGTCTCCTCATCATACTTTCTCCTTTTCTCTTCATATTCTTCTTTACTCCTTGTTTTTCTTTCCTCCCTTGCAATCAACCATTCAGCTAGAACTGATCTCCATGCTTTTGTAGCATTATCCTTGTCCTTCAGCAAACTTATCACTCTCTTGATTTCTGTTGGAGAGAGAGTTTCCATCAAATTGCTGCCTAGAAAAGTGAAGGACCCATCTTGAAAGTAGATTCTTATTTCCTTTAGAGTAACAACCCAAACTTTAACTATTTCCTCAGCCAGTTATTGAAAATAGTCTTCATCTGAACTGCACCAGTTTAAGGGTAGAAAATCATCCTGCTTGAAACAATTCCAGATGGACCTTTCAGTAACTTCAACTCATTCAGTAGGCTTAGCTTTAGGTTTTCTCACAACAGACTTGAAATGAGTTTTGTGTGATGGTTTGACAGAATATAAGGTTGAGATTTTCTTAAGAGATGTTTGGCTTGTGGTGATTGGAATTTTTAAAAAAGAGTTAGCAGTTTTTCTGTATAGAAATTTAGGCTTAGAGGCTTGAGGTGGTTTGATGTTTGAGACAGTTGACTTTGAAGGTTGAGCCAAAGTTTGAGTTAGTTGTGTTTGGATTTTTAGGGTCTTTTATGGTTCTGAGCCATCATGTCTTTGTTTGATCCTTCTTTCACCTCTCCTCTTACTTTCACCATCCTTCTTCTCATCCTCCTTCCTCTATCCACCCTTGCTTCCAGTTTCTTTACTGGATTAACTTAGATTTGAGCCAGATGGTTTTTGATCATATTTCTTCTGCTCATCATCATCCAAGTTATCCTTGTTGATTTGAGTTTTGGGCAAGTTGGCTTCAGCATCCCTTAGATATCTCCCCAATAGCTTAATCATCTCTTCATCTTCAAAAGACTTATTATTCTTTACCTTTAAAGCAGTTTTTAGAGTCATGATTAGCTTCTTATTGGCTATGACACATTGTTTAGGGATTTGGAAGTGTTTGAAGTGTTTGGTGGTAGGACAGATGTATGCTATTCCCTTGCTTGGCTGTAGGTATGCTTCTGGAAAAGCAGCCACTTGAGCATTTTTTAGTTCAGTTAGCAATAGGGTGTCTTTATGGATCACCACTTTGACTTTGTTTATCAGAATATCCAACTCAGATGCCCTCCTTGAGATAAGATAATTGAGGGACACCTGCATATATCTATGATCTATCTACCCCAGAGTCATTTATATTGACCATTATCCTCTTCTCCTGAAAATTGTCTTTAGTCACCAAAATCACCCTTAATGAATTTATTGTCATTTCCAAGGCCTTTTTGTAAGTGAAGAGGTTATTGTTGAGAGAACCCCTTAGAGTCTTGAGCAATTCATCAAATTCCCTGCTCAGACTTGGTCCTTCAGCAGCCCTAATTAGCCTTTCCATATCAATATCTACTTCTTGACTTAAGCTCTTTTCAGCACCTTGGACATGTTGAGTAGATGATCTTGATTTTGCTAGCCTAGCCTATATATCCCCTTTAGTCTTGTTGGCAGGCATGAGAAGGGGAGTAGGAATTTCAGGCCTTATCTGTTCAAGAAGGGATGGTAGAGAGATGTTGAGCTTCCCCGTGATGGCTCCCAAAGCTACAGAGTTTTGCATTTGGAGATGCTAGTGAGAGTCTACCAGGGTCTTGATGTCTATCTTGTTAACTCTTGACTAGAGAAGTCAAATCCTGAACTTGAGCATTCAGAGATGCATTGGAGGTTTCCAGAGAAGCTACCCGTTTCTTGAGTGCTTGAAGGTCCAGTGAAGAGGAGCTTGTAGTAGAGAGAGTAGTAGATGGTCCAAATATAGCTTGCACATGTTCCTGAATTTCATCCATGACCAAAGGTAAAGGAGTGTATCTTGCAGTGTGCATTTGATCCAACTTCCACCATATGTTATTGGATTTAGTGATGTGATCTTGAACTACCTTGTGCAAAGCTACAAAGGAGTCTTTCAACTGATTCACACTCTTATCAATCCCACTGAGATTATACCTTGACATTTGTCCTGAGAAGCTTTTGAATTGGTTTTTGATCTCAGTGTTAGGTAATGAATTACACACAGGGGGGTGAATGTGTTTTTGAGTTTTTGAGCTTTTTTTTAACTATTTATGGTTGAACAAAGTAAATTAAATCTTGTAGTGAAAGTGTGTTCATGCAGAAATTAAACTTGCAATAATAAGGAATACAGATCTTTAAAACTCACTTAATTTTATATTAAAATTAAGAATGGCTACAAAATGTCTAGGCTCTTTGTTGATAAAGAGCTTATCTTCTTCTTGAGAGTGTTAAAAGATTTTCTATCGGAATTGTTACTTCTTACTAAAGGACCAGTGTTAACTTTATAATTTAGTTAACTGCTGGTTTACACAGTGTATAATAAGACATGCTATTAACTTTAGTAAACAGTCACTTGTCATTTCCATTTATAGAAAAGTATATCTTCTATTTCTGGTTTAGCATATCTTTAGCATCCTGTGATTATCTTGATCTTCCTTTGTCAGTTAATCTTCACCACTGATCTTGCACATCCTTCAAGTTGCTTTTTGTAGAGATGTCAATCCAGCTGTTTGGATTGTTTGTTGATTGTTAATCTTGGATACTGAACTGGTCTGCAATTTTGTACTTTGAGATTTTACCTCGAGATCTCCATTTGGTCTATATAGAACTTGACATGTCGATAAGTATATTGGATTATCGAGATCTCTCATACTCCATAGCAAATTTGACTTGTAGAGGTATCTGAGTTCTCTATAAGAGAATTTGGCTTGTAGAGATCTCTAGCCTTCATATCTTCTTTTTGACTTATCGATATCTCTGAGTTTTCTAATGGCTTATTGACCTATCGATAACTCATAGTTCTCTAGTCAAATTTGACTTGTTGATAACTCAGAGTTCTCTAGTAAATTTTGGCTTATCGATATCTCTGAGTTCTCTAATAAAATTTGACTTATCGATAACTCAAAGTTCTCTAATGAATGTTGACTTGTCGATAACTATGAGTTCTCTAGTGAAGAAATGACTTGTCGATATCTCCAAACTCCATGTCTTCAATTTGGCTTGTCGATATCTCCAAACTCCATGTCTTCAATTTGGCTTGTCGATATCTCTATGAGTTCTCTAGTGCCTTTCCTGACTTCTCGATAAGTCATTTTGAGTTCTTGAATGACTTCTCTATAACACTAAATTTGTGACTTGTAGAGATCTTGACTTATAATATTTTTCCTAAAACAGATTTATTCAACTCCAAGCTTCTTCATACTTCTTCTGAGGCATGATCTTCTTGATCTTCTTCCAGATAGAGTTCTAAGGCTTGACATTGTTTATAGAAAGACTCCAGTCTGCTCCTTTGTCATTTTTATAGACTTTAAGTGTTACAAGTACAAAATACAAATTAAGATAACAATACAACTTACTTAGGGTTGACAAATTATTTTAGTCTTGTTAAAGTACATGCATGTCTTGCATAACAATCTCCTCCAATTTGTGTGAAGATTGCTTAACACAAATTCATTCCAGTTAACAATACTAACTCCAAGTTTAAAATGATGGAAAGTAAAATTAATACACAAAGCTTGATAGAATTACAACTTTTGTACAACATAAGATTTACAAGGTTCAATGGTTACAAGTATCAGGTAAAGACAGTTTTTGTGTCAGCTTCTTCTCTCAGTAGATCCTTCAAGTGATCTAGAATTTCAAGTTCTTCTATTATATGTGGTCCACTTAGAGCTTCTACAAGTTTTTGTCTTGCTACCTTGGGATAACCATTGTCTAGAAAATCTATTCTAAACCTTGAGAATCCACCAGCTTTGATATTTAGAAATTTCTCATCCTTAGAGATTCTGCTCATCCCTTTGACCTTTAGCTCTTCTGATCTTTTTATAAACATCTCAATTTCTTCATCATACTTCCTCCTTCTCTCTTCAGCTTCAGCCTCATTTCTTATCTTTGTTTCCTCCCTTTCAATCAACCATTCAGCTAGAGCTGATCTCCATGCCCTTGTAGCAGTATCCTTGTCCTTTAGCAAACTTATCACTCTCTTAATTTTTGTGGGAGACAGAGAATCCATTAAGTTATTGCCAAGAAAAGTGAAGGACCCATCTTCAAAATAAATTCTAACTTCTCTCAGGGATACAACCCAAACTTTAACTATTTCTTCAGCTAGATGTTGGAAATAATCTTCATCTGAGGTGCACCAATTTAGAGGTAGAAAGTCAGATTCCTTAAAACAATTCCAGATGGCCCTTTCAGTGACTTCTCCTTTCATTGTAGGCTTGATTTTCTTAGGCTTTCTCCCAACAGATTTGTGCTTAATTTTCAGTGAGGGTTTGGCTAAATGTAGGGTTGTTATTTTCTTCAGATTTTTCTGACTTGTGGTGATTGGAATTTTTAGGAAAGATTTGGTTGTTTGTTTGTATAGAAATTTTGGCTTTGAGGTTTGAGGTGGTTTGATGTTTGAGATAGTTGATGTTAAAGATTGATATGAGGTTTGAGCTTGGACTGTTTGGATTTTTAGGGCTTGTTGTGTTTCTGAGCTATCATGATTCTTTTTGCTCCTTCTCTCACTTTTTCTCTTCTTCTCTTCATCTTTCTTCTCCTTTTCACCACCCTTGCTGCCAGATGGCTTAGTGGACTGACTTGGATTTGAACCAGAAGGATTTTGATCATCTTTATTTTCCTCATCATCATCCAAGTCATCCTTGTTGATTTGAGTTTTGGGCAGATTGGCGTCAGCATCATTCAAATACCTCCTCAACAACTTTATCATCTCTATGTCATCAAAGTTCTTATTCTTCTTGGTTTTTAGACCAGTTTCTAGGATCATGATAAGCTTCTTGTTACTCATGACACACTATTTGGGGATCTGAAAATGTTTGAATTGTTTGGTGTTTGGACAGATGTATGCTATACCCTTGATTGGTTGTAGATATGCTTCAGGAAAAGCAGTCACTTGAGAATTTCTCAATTCAGTTAATAGCAAGGTATTTTCATGAATTATAACTTTGATTTAGTTGAAGAAGATATCCAACTCAGATGTCCTCCTTGAGATAAGGTAATTGAGGGACACCTGCATACATCTGTCTATCCCTGAGTCATCATTGATCACTATCTTCTTTTGCAAAAAGTTGTCCTGATTGACCATGATCACGCTTATGAAATTAATTTTCTTGTCCAGGGACTTTTTTTATGTGAAGTGATTGTTGTTGAGAGAAGCTTTTAGGGCCTTGAGTAGTTCATCAAATTCTCTACTCATACTAGGTCATTCGGCCGCCCTAATAAGTCTCCCCATGTCAAGTTGTACTTCTTTATTCAATTTCTTTTCAGCACCCTAGACCTGTTGAGATGATCTTGATTGTGCCAATCTAGCCTCTATCTCCCCCTTAGTCTTGTTGACAGGCATGAAGAGGGGAGTAGGGATTTCAGGCCTTACCTATTCAGGTAGAGAAGGTAGTGGTATGTTGAGTTTGCCCATGATGGCTCCCAAAGCTATAGAATTCTGCATTTGAAGATGCTTATGAGAGTCCACCAGGGTCTGGATGTCTGTTTGTTGGCTTTTGACAAGAGATGTCAGGTCTTGAACTTGTGCAGTGACAGAAGAGTTGGAGTCTTGCAATGCTGAGACTTGGCCTTGTAGAGATTGAATCTGTAGATTTGTTGAAGTAGATGCAGGTTGATGAGAGCTTGATGTGGAGATAGCAGTAGATGATCCAAATGTAGCTTGCACAAATTTCTGAATCTCATCCATGACTAAAGGAGAAGGAGTGTACCTTGCAGTGTACATCTGATCCAACTTCAACCTTGTGTCATTAGATTTAGTGATATGATTTTGAACTTGATTGTGCAAGGCTACAAAAGAGTCATTGAATTGAGTTATACTTTTATTAACCCCACTGAGATCACATCTAGACATTTGTTTTGAGAAGGTTTTGAATTGATTTTTGATCTCAGTTTGAGAGGGAATAATTTCATCCTTCTTTTCTCTTACCATCTTCCTGATTCTGTCTTCATGACCAATCAATTTGACTTCAAGAGCTTTACCAGAAAGGTGAAAAGCCTTGAGCTGAGCTTTGTGCAATTCTGTGACTGCATCATACACTTTTTGTGGAGTCAAGGCCTTTTCATTGCTTCCAAGGATTGTAACATACTCTTTCCTGAATCTGGCCAAGACTTTATCCATATCCAACACAAAATCTTTGGATAGCCATGCATCCACATTACCATCATGTTCTTCATCATTTATAATCTTCTCTTTATGTTTTTCAACATCTTCATTATAGGTGAGAAAGATGGCCTGATAGTTTTGATTGCTCATATCAGAAGTGAGTAGATGTTGAGATATGTTGGCCAGTCCTGAAATCTGCTCTACTAGTAGATCATCTACTGAAGTTGGTTGAGAGCCAGATTCTTGCAACCACTGAGAGAGAATGTGAGATTTTTAAGGTTGTGAAGTAGATGGAGTTTTACTCACAGATTGCTCTGTGGTTATGGCTAGTTGTTCGTCACTAGGTGTGGGAACCTCCAATTGAATAGGAGGGGATTTGACTGGGTTACTGTCGTGTGCACCAGTCTCAAACCCTTGTATGTCTTGCAACATACTGACACTTAAATGTGCTATACTTGCCTCCCCTATGACAGGATCATTGGAAATTATACTCCTAGCATCAACTGCCAAGACAATCTCTGCTAGGGTTTTGAGGGGAGTTGTCCCTATATGAGAAACCTCCAATTAAATTGGAGAGGATTTAGGTAGTTCCCCCTCAGGAGTACTACCCTCAAACCTTACCGTCTGTGAATACTGATTGGCACACGAAGATGCATTTTGAGTTTCCATGGGGTCTTCCGTGAAAACTTATAAATCCCTCATGTTTGTGATGGTGTCATCAAGGTCTACCCCAGCTAGTAGTCTCTCACCATATAAATAAGGTGTGTGGGTGGTGAGCAAGGTTTCTAAAACCAACTCACTTGATTTTTGTTGCACTTGAGAAGTGGATTCAAGTTGAATTTGAAGAGAAGAAATTTTATATGTAAGAGATTGTTGCTCAGTTATGAGTGTTGGCAGCTCCCCCTGAATAGATGAGGGAGCTTCAAGAGATGTGTTATCACAGTGTGTGCCTTCCTTATTTCTCCTACCATACACTTGAATTGCTTCTTGTGCAGGCTGTGCAAACTCGCTACTTGGTGCTTTTACAACTACATCCTGTTGGGAGAATGCAGAGGTGGCTTGAGTGGTCAGCTCAGTTTTCTTACTCCTTTTGGATCTCTTGATCAAAGGTGACTCTTTTTCAGCTATATTCTCATCACTCTCAGTTACAACAGTTAATGTTGCCCTCTTTCTCTTCTTTTTACTCACCTCATCCTTTTGAAAAGATGAGGTGATTGGTTGCCTAGCTTCTAAAGGTTTAGAAAGAATGGTTGTAGCTTGGGAATGTTAGGAGGAAACACACACACACACATATTCGAGATTCAATTTTACCAATACGGAGTACACACACAACAATATGTTTGACGTGGAAAACCTACGTCCTAATTTGTATTATTAATCAAAACAATTATCAATAATACATCAACATATAACACTTTAATAGTGTCCCAAACTAATACTTGAGCCAACAAATGCTCAAGCATCTCTCACACGATACCTAAGACGACTACATATTTTAAGCATACATCAAAACAGTAACATGACTATGTATATATAGCCATCACAAGTTTATCCAACAAGACATACCTAATCTGATTACAATAATAATTATCTGCCCATACAATTATTAACCATTCCCATTATGATAATAATTGTCAACACGTATAATTATTACTCAATCCTATTATGATAACAATTGTCAACAAATACAATTATTACCCAATCCAATTATATCTTATATCACCAAGTCATATCACATATTTGGGTTTAACCCCAACAGGAAAGATCCTTGTTGGTGTTCCTGTGCTTGTACTTCCATCGGTTCAGGGATCGTAGTTGTGCTAGATTGTATGTTTGATCTTCAATTGTTGAAGGTTGATTTTCAGTGTCTTGGAGCCATTGGGAGATGAGGTATGATTGAGATGTAGAGGGTTGTGAATCAGAACCACCTATGACTGAAGTCATAGTTTTACTCACAGATTGCTCTATGGTTTTGACAAGTTGTTGTTCCTCACATATAGTGGGAACCTCCTATTGAATTGGAGGGGATTTGACTGGGTTACTGTCATGTACACCAGTCTCAAACCCTTGTGCTTCTTGTAAAACACTGTCACTTGAATGTGATAAGCTTGCCTCGCCCATAGCAAGGTCATTGGCAATTGTACTCCTAGCATCAACTGCTAAAGCAATTTCTGCTAGGGTTTTGAGGGCAGTTGTTCCTACATGAGGAACCTCTAGTTGAATTGGAGAGGATTTAGATAGCTTCTCTCAGGAGTACTACCCTTAAACCCTACAGTCTGTGAAGACTGATTTGCACATGAAGGTGCAATTTTGACATCCATGGGGTCTTCAGTAAAAACTAATGAATCCCCCATGGTTTTGATGGTGCCATCAAGGTCTACCCCGGCTAATAGCCTCTCACCATCTGATTTGAGTGTCTGGGTGGTGAACAAGGTTTCTTGAACCAATTCACTTGATTTAGCTTGCACTTGAGAATTGGATTCAAGTGATGTAGGTAGAGAAGAAATTTGTGAGATTAGAAGTTGTTGTTTAGAAGTGAGTGTTGGCAGCTCCCCCTGAAAGGATGAGGGAGCTTCAAAAGATGTGCCCTCACTGTGTGTGCCATCCTTATTTCTTTTACCATACACTTGGATTTGATCAAGTGCAGGCTGTGTAGACTGTGTACATGATGCATTGGGGTGAATGCTCTTTTCGATAAACACACCCTGTTGAGAGGATGTATCTAGAGTCTGTTTAATCCCCATATTTACAATTGCATCCTTTTGGGAGGACACAGAAGTGGTTTGAGTGGTCAGCTCATATTTCTTACTCTTCTTTGATCTTTTGACCAAGGGTGACTCAGCTTCTGTTTGATCCTCACCACTCTCATTCATAATTATTAAGGTTACCTCCTTTCTCTTCTTTTTACTCACCTCATCCTTTTGAGAAGATGAGGTGGTTGGTTTCCTAGCTACTAAAGGTATTGAAGAAATGGTTTCAGCTTGGGAAGATCCCTGTAGGTGTTCCTGTGTTTGTACTCCCACAAGTTCAGGAACCATAATTGTGCTAGGTTGTACATTAGATCTCATGTATGGCATTGGGTAAGGGTAAGTCCTAAATCTCTCCATCATATATGGAGTGATTTTCAGACTCACATTTACCTTGTTCTTTCTAGTAAGTGAACCAAATATTATTTTGGACACTTGCTTACAGTTTCCAATTTTAGTGTTATCTATACCATTCAACAAGTGTATGTCTGTGAATTTATGATTTAAAGTAGACATAATGAATCTAGGAAAGAATATTTCCTTACCTCTAGCAGATAGGGGCTTGGTTAACCTTGTGCAAGTTCTTCCAGGATCAATAGACCAACATTCAAGTGTATGTTGTGGGCTATTGAGTACACCAGCTTCTGCACCACACTTGAAATATTGCCATACCCTGTCTTCCTGCATGTGAAGGCCCTCACCACTGAATCAAACAAAAAGGACCATTCCTTCCTTAAGTTAGTCCCGTTCAAGCTTGCCAAGTTGATTCTTCCACCATAGTTGATGAAGTCCATAAACCCTGTCAGATCATCAGGAGTTGGCACCTCTACCAAGTTTGCAGTTGGAAGCCCAAAAACTCTATTCACATCTTTCTCATTGAACTCTATGTGTTGGCCTCCAATTGTGCAAGTTACCAACATAGAGAGAGAGAGTTATCATTCATATCAGTCCTTAAAACTGCAGTTATCCAAAACTCATGCAGAACATCCAGATACAAAACTGGGTTAGCAGTCAAAGCTCCTGCAAGGTAAGATTCAGACAAAAGTTTCACAAACCCCTTGAAACTATCAGGAACTTGGTTAGCATCAGTAAAAGCTAGGTAATTTGTTCCTTTCTCTGGAATAGTAGCTCTAACAACATTGAGTACCATTGTTGATTAGTGAGAGTGAATGGGTAAGAAATATTAGTGAGAAAGAGGTAAAAACGAGAGAGAAATTAGTTTTGGATTGGAAAGCTAGGTCACTTGAGATCTCGAAAGTTGTAAGTATGTATACATATCGAGATGTCTGGATATTTATGGTAAAAGCAAATGACTTGTCGAAAAACTCAAAAATAGACGTTTCGAATTAGTCTATCGAGAAGTCATTTTAAGAAATGAAAGACATATCGATAAGTCATTTTATTTATTTTTATAGAGAACTAAAAAACAAGCTTATCGAGATATCAAATAAATACCCAGTTTGTCCAAAATGGACTGAATTTGATTCCAATTTTTATTTGAATAAATTCAAAATAAAATTAGAATAATTTTACCATAAGTATTTTACCAAAATAATTTATCAGATTAAATTATTTCAGTTTTGAGTTATTGCTAAGTCTAAAAATAATTCTTGTAGAGAACTCTGTAAGTTAAAACCTGTAGAGAACTCTACAATGACTTATCGATAAGTCATAATAAAGCTTATCGAGAAGTCACTCTAGAAGTCAGTAAATTGAATTATCGAGAACTCATTCAAAACATTTTTAAAATGACTTGTCGATAAGTCAATTAGACTTATCGAGAACTCGGTTCTCTATATACTTTTGAATATTTTAAGTATGCCTTGTGTTAATTTTACATATTAAAGATGTAAATTAACAACTTAGCAGTTTATTTAGAATTTGAAAATTTTCAAGTTAAATTTTTGTTTTTGAAAAATAAATATGCAGAGATTTCTGAAATATTTATAATTCATATTTCAGTTAATTTCTAATAAATTAAATTAATTTTATTTTACTAAAAATTAATTTGCTGCAACATCTTAGATGAGTTCTTGCCTTAGGATGAAGAATTAAACATTCCAATTTCATCTACAAGTCTAGTGAAAGTTGCTTCATCCAAAATTTTAGTAAAAATGCCAGCTAATTGTTTTTCTATTGGAACAAAAATGAGCTCAATGGTACCATTTGTAGCATGTTCTCTAATAAAATGATACCTTACATCAATGTGCTTTGTTCTAGAATGATTAACTGGATTAGCTACTATAGATATAGCACTAGTATTGTCACACATAATAGGAATTTTATTTAACACTAGGCCATAATCCATTAGCTGATTTCTAATCCAAAGCACTTGAGCATAACAACTTTCTGCAGCTATGTATTCAGCCTTCGCTGTAGAAGTTGACACAGATTGTTGTTTCTTGCTATACCAGGATATAATTCTTTGTCCAAGAAATTGACAGCTTCCACTAGTACTCTTTATGTCAACCCTGCATCCAGAAAAATCTGCATCTTTGTAGCCAACAGCTTCAAAACTAGTTCCCTTAGGATACCATAATCCCAAGTTTGGAGTTCCCTTCAAGTATCTGAAAATCCTCTTTACAGCCATCAAATGTGATTTTTTTGGATTGGCTTGAAATCTTGCACAAAGACATGTTGCAAACATTAGGTCTGGTCTACTTGCAGTAAGTAAACCAAAATATCATATCAAGCTCTAGGTGTCTGCTTTAGTCCATATAGAGCTTTGTGTAACTCGTATAAAAAGTTTGGAAATTCTTGATCTTTAAAGCTAGGTGGCTGTTGCACATACACTTCTTCTGGTAGCTCACCATTTAGGAAGACACTCTTAACATCCATTTGATACACTTTGAAATTTGAATGTGCAACAAATGCTAGAAAAATTCTTATTGCTTCAAGTCTTGCAACTGGCGCAAAAGTTTCATCAGAATCAATCCCTTCCTCCTGTGAGTACCTTTTTGCAACCAGCCTTGCTTTGTTTCTGGTAACTACACCATTTTCATCCATCTTGTTCCTGAACACCCATTTGGTTCCAATTACACTTCCATTCTTTGGTGCAGGAACTAGCTCCCAAACTTTGTTTCTTTCAAACTGATTAAGCTCTTCTTGCATTGCAGATATCCAATTAGGATCCATTAGAGCTTCTTCAGTTTTCTTGGGCTCTATTTGAGACAGAAAACATGCATGTAGGCACTCATTAGCAGTTTCACTAGTATGACTTCTATCCCACTTCCTTGTGTGAGTTTGTTGACTAGTGCCTTCATCATTTGTATGACTTGTAGATCCTTCTTCTCTTTCTACCCCTGAGTTCGTGCTATCAAATTCAGGTGTTTGAGATGAGCTTCCATTCCCATGATTTTCCTGTTCAGTAATCTCTTCATTCAACATCTGTTATGCATTGACTTCATGTTCACCATCAGAATCACTATCAGTATTGAGGATTTCAATTGCAAGGGCTTCAACTTTATTTTTATCAAGGCATTCCAAGCCTGGACACTTGTCATAATCAAAAGTCATATCTGTGTTTTACATAATCTTCTTTTGATCTATCACATAGACTTTGTAGGCAGTTCTCTCCAATAAATATCCCAGAATAATTGCTTCAAAAACTTTTGAGTCAAATTTTCCAAAATATTCAGAGTTGTCTTTCAAAATGTAACACTTGCTTCCAAACACATGAAGATGCTTTACAGTAGGCTTTCTCTTAGACATGATTGAGTAAAGTGATTTTCCTTGAACCTTATTAATGGGATATCTGTTTTGAGTATAACATGCAGTGTTGATAGCCTCTTCCCAGAAACTTGTTGGAAATTTGGCATCTTGCAGCATTGTTCTAGCAGCTTCAACTAATGTTCTATTCTTTCTTTCAACTACTTCATTTTGTTGAGGTGTTCTAGCAGCTGAGAATTCTTGAACAATACCTTTGCTTTTGCAGAATTCACTCAATGTTGCATTCCTGAATTCTGTTTTATTATCACTTCTCAATCTCTTTACACAATTATGATCTTCAGCCTGTTTTTCTATTTTCTTGATGTGCTCAATTATGATGTGTGGAGTTTCATCTTTAGACATGATTGAGTAAAGTGATTTTCCTTGAACCTTATTAATGAGATATCTGTTTTGAGTATAACATGCAGTGTTGATAGCCTCTTCCCAGAAACTTGTTGGAAATTTGGCATCTTGCAGCATTGTTCTAGCAGCTTCAACTAATGTTCTATTCTTTCTTTCAACTACTTCATTTTGTTGAGGTGTTCTAGCAGCTGAGAATTTTTGAACAATACCTTTGCTTTTGCAGAATTCACTCAATGTTGCATTCCTGAATTCTGTTTTATTATCACTTCTCAATCTCTTTACACAATTATGATCTTCAGCCTGTTTCTCTATTTTCTTGATGTGCTCAATTATGATGTGTGGAGTTTCATCTTTAGAGTGCATGAATTCTACCCAAGTGTATCTTGAGAAATCATCCACCATTAAAAGTGCATATTTGTTCCTTGAAATAGATAAGACATTTACTGGGCCAAACAAATACACGTGAATAAGTTGCAATGGTGCACTTATAGAACTCACAGTTTTTGACTTGTAACTTGATCTTTTCATTTTTTCTTTTGGACAACTTTCACAAACTTCAACTTGAGCAAACTCCAGATTAGGCATGTCTCTTACTAACTCCTTTTTGACCAAGGTGTTAATTGCCTTGAAATTCAAGTGAGACAACTTTTATGCCATATCTTACTTTGTTCTTCTGATGCCTTGGTGTAGAAGCAACAAATACCATTCTTATTTGTTGAGTCCAAGTCTGCAGCAAACAAGCTTCCTTTTCTTGCTCCTTTCAGAGCAACTTTACCAGTTTTCTTGCTGATAAAAGTGCATTCTTCTTTGTTGAATAAAACTTCAAAGCCTTTTTCTGCAAATTGGCTAACACTAAGAAGATTCACTTCAAGACCAGCTACCAGTGCTACAACATTAATGACAACATTTGCAGAAACAATCTTGCCATATCCCATTGTGAATCCTTTGTTGTTGTCTCCAAAGGTCACCAAAGGGCCAGCCTTCTCCTCAAACTGTGATAGCAGGGCCTTATCACCTGTCATATGTTTGGAACACCCACTATCTATGATCCATATGACCTTCTTCATTTTGCCCTGCACACAATGAGTTTTAAGTGTGTTTAGCAACCCAAGCAGTGTTGGGCACTTTATTCTTGTTAACTGATTTAACAGAAGTATAAGAGTTATTTCAGATAAAATAGAATTCAATGATTGTTGTGCATTTTTCCTATCTATTGTAGACCTAGTTTTTGTTTCTTTAAGGGCTACTCTCAATTTTTGACAACTCTTCCTCACTTTCAAGTTACAAGGGATGCAATCAAACTTGTCACAGAATTAGTAGGGATCATTTGCATCTGCTTCATTGTATTTACAGGCTCCTTCAGCTGGCTTGCTAACAACCTTTTTACAAAGGTGAGTTAGGTGATTCACAGAGCCATATTTCTCATATTTCTTTCTTGGAGCATCTACAACATAAGCAAAATTGTTGCTTTTATTTATCCCAATTTTCCCATTTCTAATTTTCTTTTTCTTTCTTGCATCTTCAGTTTTGGTTTCTTTGACAGCTGTCTTTGAGTCTTGGTTGCCCATGAGCTTCTCTTCAGCTTTTGAAGATTGAGTTGCTTCAACATGTTTCTTCTCACAGTCTTCATCAAAAATTTCTTGCTTGATAATCAACTCTTTTTCACTGAAGTTAACCTCATATGCCTTAAACATAGTTGAGTCAACCTTTTTAAGGAATGTTGGAACATTTTTATTCTCTGTTGCTTTTCCTTCGTCACCTATATTTTTCTTCTTACTGTCAAAGGAATCATAGTCAAGACCAATAGCAATATTTGCACATGGCTTATTTTTCTCATGGTATTGTCCAACTAACTCAGATGCATTCTTGAAGGACTTCAATTTAACTTCATTCTTTTCCAACTTCTCCCTTAGCACTGCTTCAATTTCACTTGCACACTTGAGCTTGTTCTTCAGATGTGCATTTTCTTGCCTTATAGCTTCAAGCTCTACCAACAACAATTCAGCTTCTTGTTTCTCATTTTCAAGCTTCTCATTTATCTTTTCCAGTCTGCTAACTTCTTCATTAGCAACAACCATACTTGTATGAATGCGAAGCATTTCTGTGCTCATCTTCTCTATAGTTTCCTTATATTGACGCACATTTAAATCAATGGCGGTAAGAGTTGGAACCTGTGATTTTGATGAGGAAGACTATCCTTGCTCTAAGACCATTAGTGCATAATTTCCAACTTCCCCATCTTTATCATTTATTCATATATTTTTAAGATTCCATAAAGAACTTCCAGTGTTATCCTATTTAGATCTCTCCCTTATCTGATTGCAGAAATTTTCTATTCCAAATGGTCAGGAAGTGTTAGCAAAAATTTCAAATTCACTTCTTCAGCTTCATAGTATTTTTCATGGAGCTGCAAGTCATTTATCAGCTTATTAAATCTTTCAAACACATCAGTGATATTTTCTTTTGGCTTGGCCATGAAACCCTCATATTGTGAAATCAATATCAATTTTTGATTAGATCTAACTTCCTCAGTTCCCTCACAGAGTATTTTTATCTTTTCCCAGATCTGTTTGGCGGTGTCACAGTTGACAATGTTGTTGTACATCATATTGCCAAGTGACTCTATCAATATCAGCTACAAGCCACTATCTAGGGAAACTTTTTCTTTTTCTGGCTCAATGTACTCATAAGGGTTTTTTGGAGCATAATGAGCTGGAATGACCATATTACCATCTGTTGATTCCTCAACTCTAACCATAGGAGTGAAGGGCCCATTTTTGAGAATCTGAATGTAGAGTGGATTGGCCATCCTGATAAACAACAACATTTTCTTTTTCCAAAAAGTGTAGTTAGATTTGTCAAAAGTAGAAATTTTGATGCTACTGATTTTCTGTGTATTCATTCTTCCAAGATCTTGAATCTGTTTACTTTCAGATTTTGCTCTGATACCCCTTGTTAGGAAATGAATTACACACAGAGGGGGGGGGGGGGTGATTGTGTTTTAGTGTTTTTATGCTTTTCTTGAACTATTTTGTTTTTGAACAAAGTAAATAAAATCTTGTAGTAAGATGTGTTATAACAGAAATTAAATATGCATCTATGAATAACACAGATCTTTCAAAACTCAAATAATTTTACATTAAAATTAAGAATGTTTTGCTTTAAAATTTCTAGGCTCTTTGCTGTTAAAGAGCTTAGCTTCAATCTTGAGAGAATACAAGAATTCCTGATCTAAATTGTTACAACTAACAAAGGACCAGTGTTAACTTTATATTTTAGTTAATTGCTGGTTTACACAGTGTACAATAAGAGATGCTTTTCATTTTAGTAAATTGTCACTAATCATTTTCATTTTAAGAAAAGTATATCTTCCATTTCTGGCTTAGCATATCTTTGCATACTGTGTTAACTTTGATCTTCCTTTGTCAGTTAATCTTCACCTTTGATCTTTATTATTCCCTAACAATACAACAAGAATTACAGAAGGGGGGTTGAATGTAATTCTGGCTACTTTTTAAAAATTTTAAAACAGTTCTAACTTGATAAATATATGAGTGTTTGATTTGCATTATGCGGAATAAAAGAGTTATATAAATCAAAACACAAAGTAATAAAAATACAAGGTTTTAAAACTTTCTGGTGAATTTGAAAGTATCCACCAGATAAATATACATATCGAATGAAAACTCTGTGCAGCTTGATTAGCTCACAGCTGCTTACAAGTATGAACAACTAAACTTACAGAGAAATGCTACATAATACAGCTTGAAAATATTTCTCTGGAAATGTGTGTGCTTAGTTAATTGTTCCACTAGCTACACTTGGTTTATATATCACCAAGTTTACGTGACAATAAGACAAGATAATAAAGTAAAACATATCTAGTCTAACTTCATCTTGCTTCACTACTCTATTCCAGCATCTTTGAATCTCTTCATAATAGCATGGAAATGGTAATGCTTATTTGTTCTCAAATCCCTGCTGAACAGGCTACCATATTCCTTTTACAAACACCCAACGCATGTGATAGTGTTGTCACTATCAACATATATTTGAATTTGATCATCCGTCGGGTACATGCTTATCATCCGTCGGGTAGCTTTGTTGATCATCCGTCGGGTAGCTTTGTTGATCATCCGTCGGGTAGCTATTTGTCACTTGACTCTATTTCATTTATACAGAATTATAAGACATCTTATATTTACAATTAATCAACCTATTCTGCATATCCACTAGTAGTCAACATGACTCATGTACTCCTATAGAATCTACACAAAGTTGTTTGCAAAAATGTGCTACAATACTTAATTGTTACATAAGCTACTCACCTGGTGGATGTCAAATACTCATCCGTCGGGACTATATTACATCATCCGTCGGGACTATATTTAATCATCCATCGAGTGCTACAAAATTCACTAAGTTAAATCTACTAAGGTGTTTTGTTTAATTTATCATCAAGTTCACAACATATTCCTAACAAACTCCCCCAATTTATGTCTACTGGAATTGTAGCCATAAATTAAGAGAAACTTGATGATAATATAACACCCAAAAAATACAGATTGAAAATAGTAGATAAAACTGATAAGTGCTATAATATTTACTGAAAATTGAACAAAGCAAAGTATACAAAGAAGTTGCTCACAATCATTATCAAGGTGCTCCTCTAGTCTGAGCAGATAAGTCTATTTCCTTGATTGTCTGAATTTCTTCCCAAGCCTCCTATTGTTCTCCTCTATTTGATTCTGGAGTTATCTGTGGAACTCAAGTTGATCAGCTTCTCAGAGATCTAGCATTTCTTGCATTTCCAATAGAGTCTCATTGCTAGAGATGCTCAACTGGTCCTCCAATCTGAAGAATCTTCTTACTCTCTTTTCATCCCTGAATTACATTAACCAATAAGGCCTCAAACGCACTCTCTTTCCCGTGAAGGGAATTAACAGAGTTTTTTGTAGTGCATCTTTAACAAAAGACCAGTGTTAACTTTATATTTTAGTTAACTGCTGGTTTACATAATGTATAATAAGAGATGCTTTTCACTTTAGTAAATTATCACTAATCATTTCCATTTTAAGAAAAGTATATCTTCTATTTCTGGCTTAGCATATCTTTGTATACTGTGTTAACTTTGATATTCCTTTGTCAGTTAATCTTCACCCTTGATCTTGCACACTCTTCAAGTTGCTTTTTCTAGACTTGTCAATCCAACTGGTTGAATTGTTTGTTGATTGTTAATCTTGGATGTTGAACTGGTTTGCAATTTGTACTTTAAGATTTTACCTCGAGATCTCCAGTTAGGCATATAGAGAACTTGATATCTCAATAAGTATATTGGCTTATCGAGATCTCTAATCTTCATATATTTACTTTGACTTATCGATATCTCTGAGTTCTCTAGTGACTTATTGACTGTTGGGTTTCGAGCAAATAAATGCAACGGAAATAGTAATTAAAAACGTGAAAAATCAGAATTTTCGAAACCCGCCGCAGGATCAATGCGAAAAATAGATATTTAATTCGTAGATCAGATAGTTTACCTTAAAAAGCTTTACAAATTGGTTGACTAATGGAGATCCAAAGCTTGTTCAGTCACCACACATCCCGCTCTCGCGATCTACGTTCCATTGGTATCCACACGAATGTTTGAACGCAAGGATTGAATGTGTACTAGCACAAACTCGTTTCTTCATGCTCTCTCCATCTTCTCCCTTGGTGGCTAGGGTTTTAGTAAAAGTCTTATTATATTTAAAATCAGCTATACAAGAGATATTATATAGAGAGTATAATAAGAATTATAACTCTTAACTAATTAGGAGTTATTATTAATTCAAAATTCTTATTTCTATAATAATTAAGTCACACTTAATTATTTAACAAATGAATTTCATAATTAATATTAGTAAATTCGAATATCAATATTTATCTAATTAATTAAGTCATACTTAATTAATATTATAAATAATTTGAATTACTTTACTATAATTTAAATCCAATTTAAATTAAATAATCCTTCAAGCATTCTTAGTGTATGACCCTATAGGTTATTATTACGTTGGCAGCGAATTTTAAATCTAATTTAAAATCGTAAACAATGAGCGACATCTAGTAATACATCATTGCTACCCAAGTAATAATAATTGAATCGGTGACCGATTAAACCTTACCTGAATAATGTACAATATAATATAATATCTTTAACGAAATATTATAGATTAATTAAAGGCATGTAATATGTCATCCTCATCATAGTTTAATCCAAGTTTCCTTGATCAATGAGTAGACTATCATATCAAATCAATATTTGAGCGTGGCCACACATTTCCTAGTCTAGCTCATACAAGGGGCCAATAATATCACTCATAAAATAGGAGGGTTAAATCCCATCTAGATCATTCATATTTCTCATACAATTCATAACATATCCAATGTCCACTTTTATCATTACTCGGTCAAGGATAACTTTTAATGGAATCAATGTATATTAATTCTCGTATAGAAATATAATGACTTCAGGTCTAAGGACCATTACATCATTATTAGTGAAAATTACTTATGACACAACAGACATGTAGAATCTCACATCGGGTCTGTCCAACACCATGTACATATACATCTGCCTGTGTTTTTGAATTTAGTATCACTATACCTATGATCAATGAGATGTGATCATTAGTCAACAAACACACCGGTCTTAATGCATTATTATTGTCCCTTAATAATAATACTCGACTAGGGACCTTTAGGAATATTGATACTATTCTCATAATCTCATTTCGAAGTCACGTACTTAGAAATATAGAATTGTATATCATATTCTAAGGACATTTATTAATCTAACATATATATCGCAGTAAATTAAGAATTAATAAATTATAAAGGGAATAATCGATAGAACATAAACATTAATAATCCTAATATCTTAAACTAAAACATCATATTGTTGTCTCTAGGGCACAAACACTAACAATCTCCCACTTGCACTAAATCCAATCACCCATGTATCTAATACTCATGGAACTAGTATGACCATCATGCTTCTGCTGCGAAAAAGCCTTTGTCAGTGGGTCTGCAACACTATCATTACTATGCACTTTACATTTATATCTCCTTGATCATTTATCTCATTAATAAGGTGATCTCGCCTAAGGACATGCCTAAACAGTCTCCTTGGTTGTTTCAAAAGTATCAATATATTCGACTTGCATTATAGAATCATCAATGTTCTTGCTGTGAACCATTCCAGCTAACATAACTTATATTTAGACAAAACACAAACCATACATAGACACATAATCATCCTTGTCTATCCAAAAATTAGGTTCAGAAACTAGTATCAGTGTAACCCTTTACAACCAGTTCCCTATCTTCTCCATACACCAAAAATAAATCTTTAGTTCTCGTTAAGTACTTAAGAATATTCTTGAAACTTATCCAGTGACCCTCACCTGGATTAGACTGGTATCTGATCGTCATGCTCAAAGCATACGAAACATCAGGATAAATATATATCATTGTACACATTATAGATCCAATTGCTAAAGCATATGGAGCTTTCTCAAACGGCCCTTATCATTTAATGATTTAGGTTCAATTATCTTTTGAGATCACTATCCTATGAGACATCAAAACATATTCTTTCTTTATCTCTTACATCCTAAAATGATGCAATATTTTATCAATGTATGTATTTCGACTAGGTCGATTAATCTTTTCAATCTATCTATATAGATCTTGATCTCTAATATATAGGTAGCATTGCCTAAGTCTTTCACTGAGAAACTATTTCTCAACCAAGTATTAACAGCCTGTAGAGAAGGTATGTCATTCTTTATTTGTTATATGTCATCTACATGTAATACTAGGAATGTCACATGGCTCCCACTAACCTTCTTGTAAACACATGGTTCATCTTCATTTTGAATAAAGCCAAACTCTTAGACCTTTCCATCAAAATGAATATTCATTCTCCTTGAGGCTTGCTTCAATCTATAAATAGATAGAAGCAACTTACAAACTATCTTAGCAAACTTTGAATCGACAAAACCCTCAGGTTGTATCATATATACATCCTCTTCAAGGCTCCCATATAAGAAAGCAGTTTTGACATCCATTTGCCAAATCTCATAGTCAAAGTAAGTAACTATTGCTAACAAAATCCTGATGGACTTGACCATAGTAACTGGTGAAAAATTCTCATCAAAGTCTATACCATGAATTTGTTTGAAACTTTTTGCCACTAGTCGCATCTTACAGGTCTATACTTTACCATCCATGTCAATTTTCTTCTTGAAAACCCAGTTGCACCCTATAGGTTTTACCCCTTCGAGTGGATCAACTAAAGTCAATACTTTATTTTGATACATGGATTCCATCTCGGATTTCATGGCCTCTAGCCATCTCTCAAAGTCTGAACTGTTCATAGCATCTTGGTATGTGAGAGGCTTATCATTATCCGTAAGCATCACATCACCATCTTGGGTCAAAAGAAATCCATAATTTCTCCCGGACTCATGGTGAATCCTACTAGATCTACGAATAACCTGTGTTTCCTAAACAAGATTACTTTCAACATTTTGATGTACTTCCTGATCTTATTCCAATTCTGGTTCAATGTTATCATGTGGTTCTCGATCTTCATCGAGATGTATTATCCTCCCACTGATTTTCTTAGAAAGTAGTTATCCCTCAAAAAATACAGCGGCCCGAGCAACAAACACTTTGTTCTTGAAAGGATTATAAAACTATACCCTAGTCTCACTTGGATATCCCATAAAATAGCATCTATCTAATTTTGGTCCAAGCTTGTCAAAGGCTAAACGTTTTACAAACGCTTCACGTCCCCAAATTTTCATAAATGACATGCTATGACACTCATCACTCTATATCTCATACGGAGTATTTTGAACCGCTTTAGTCGGAAATTGGTTAAGTGTATATGCAACCATTTCTAGAGCATAATCCTAGAAACTGAATGGAAGATCCGCTTGACTCATCATCGATCGCACTATGTCCAACAAGGTACGATTTCTCCTCTCAGAATCTCTATTTTATTAAGATGTTCCAGAAGGAGTAAGTTATGATACACAATCACACTCCTTCAAGAAACCCTTGAAAATGAGGTTTAAGTATTCTCCTCCACGATCTGATCGTAAAACTTTTATACTTTTCCCTTGTTTTCTTTTCTACTTCGGCCTTATATTCTTTGAACATTTCAAAAAAATCGGATTTGTTCTTCATAAGAACCATATATCCATATCTACTGAAATCATCAGTAAATGTTATGAAGTAGTATAAGCCCCCATTTTCCATCATACACATTTGACCACATACATCATTATGTATAAGTCATAGTCGATCGGTGGCCCTTTCACCTGATCAGGTAAAAGAAGCTTTAGTCATTTTTCGATTGAGACAAAGTTCACATCTTCCGTATGCTTCAAAATCAAACTTATCCAAGTATTCATCTATATGTAACTCATAAATGTATTTCTCATTAATATGGCTTAACGACAATGCTAGAGGTAATGTTTGATTTGAGTCAACTTAGAACATATAAATTGTTAACTAATTGTGTAACATTATAAGTCTTATTATTAAATAGAATAAACAACTATTGTTTATTTAATTAAAATGAAAACCTTTCTTGTCCTGGCAAGAAATTGACTTAATGTATCCGCTAAAGCAGGCACGTAATAATAATTTATCAAGTTCTCAATCTCGCCTTATGGGAAAAATTAGGTATCGAGTTCTTTCAACCAGAGCAACAACTTTTGCTCCAATTCTAACCCTATATCTGAAGGTTGACCATTGCTAGTCTTTTCTTTAGATCTTCTGAATAAGCTCGATAATTTAACTTCCATTCATCCAGTTATTTCCACAGAAATGACAATCATCTCCTTTAGCAACACCACTATTAGGCTTCAAAAGCCCTTTGGGATTGGACTTTGGTTTAGCATCGAATAAGATCAAATCTTCACCTTGTCCGTCCACTTTTCTTTCCCATTTGCATTCCATGTGTACATCATTGATATGGATGTAATTCATGCTTTTACCGTGTTATTTTCAGCAGTTCTAAATATGCCTAACAAATCAGTGAGTGTTTTGTCTATCTCATTCCTTTTATTCTTAACAAACCGAGAATAGAAGTTGTTCAAAGATTATTTGATCAAATCAAGCTCAGTCTCTAAACCATTCTTGAAACCCAAAATATCAAGGTACATATACCTATCATCTTTAGAACATGTGGTACAACCGGATATCATTCTCCCATTAATGCAATAGTATGGTGCCTTTTTCTTGTCAAATCTTTCTGACGAACCTATCCTTCAAACATCCTTTAAAGGTGCTCAATCATATCATAAGCATCATTTGATTATTTAGGTAGACAATGTTTGTCAATTATATCAACTATATAACTCTTGGATAGCTTGGTGGAAAAATATTTGTTTATATTTATCTAATAAATCTCGTCAAACTCTATGCCTCTAAGTTCACAATCTTATTGTGATAACTTAGTTAAGTCAAACCCAATAGTCAAAAAGTATCAATATACTTCAACATATCTCCCACGATAGATAGGAGTACTTCGCTTTGGCGAATCCACTCCTGGTCGATCTAGGGGTTAACGCATTGGATTCATTGGAAGGCATCTGATCAACTTAATATTAACATTAGGGTTTTGTTAATTTTAAAATGATCATGATCCCATTATAAAGATTCCCAATTTTTCCTTGAATAAAATACTTCAAATCAATATTCGTCAATGGTTTAATTTCCAGGTAGTGAGGGAGTCACAATGGTCTCGCTTAAAACCCACAACCTTAGAAGTTCAATGAACTCGCTTTTGACAAAATCGCCCCATGTCAGAAACAAAGAAAATTTGTATTTTATTCCGTGTTTCATAAACACGAGAATCTTATAATCATTTGTTCATTTTAAAGTCTTGAATCGTTACAGATTTTATCTTGTTTAGCAAGCATGGCATGAGTGTCGTATCTAATACATACATCCTTAATCTAATTACGCATGCATCTTTATTAACTACTCTACACATACCTTCATCATATGTGCATATATGTAAAGTGCAATAAATAAACGTGGTTGGTTATGGCTTTATCCTATTTGATCTTCATCAAGCTAATGACAAAGATCTAGGTCAATCTAAGGTGAAAAACAAATACAAGCTAACTATGACATGTCTTCTTTCTTGTATTGCTTTTTTGGATGATCTCCATGCGGGATTACCCTTGATCTTCAAATATTCATGTCTTCATGTACATTACAAGAATAAAATACAAAAACTATTCTAATGAACTTACAAGAAGAACTCGAGTTACATTCGAGATTTAAAAATTACAAGATTAAATGACATGCAAGCCGTATTTAAAAAAAACAAAACCATTAACCTAAGGTCATAAGCCATAACCAACCACCATGCTCAATTAACACATAAGAACATGTTAAAACACATTATATTATCTTAACATATCATATCCATCAAGATCTAATCATAAAAATAAAATATGGAAAAAATCAGAAAAATCATAATCAAATTCTGAAAACATTAAATCGCTGATTACCGGGTCTTAACGACGTCAAACGCCTTACAGAGCAGTCGCTGATAGCTTTAGCTATCATTTTAGTTCATACGCTTGATTCCATACCCATATTTCAGCAAATCCGCTGCATCCGATTAAGAATCGTATCAAATACGAGTCATATAATAAGAACAAACACAAAACATGTATGTATCAGTATATATACAGATTATATAATCATCATATGATTATACAACTCTCATGAATATCATATATTCAAAACATATACATACATACGCATATATAAACATAACAACATGTAAAATATACAAAATCGCATAAATAACAGTCATGGAATATTGTATACATGTTATCATCATAAAAGAAGTAAATACATACACGAATTAAACGCTTTTCGCATGTAGCTCTGATGTCATTGAAGGGTTTTAGTAAAAGTCTTATTATATTTAAAATCAGCTACACAAGAGATATTATATAGAGAGTATAATAAGAATTACAACTCTTAACTAATTAGGAGTTATTATTAATTCAAAATTCTTATTTCTATAATTATTAAGTCACACTTAATTATTTAACAAATGAATTTCATAATTAATACTAGTAAATTCGAATATCAATATTTATCTAATTAATTAAGTCAATTTAAATTAAATAATCCTTCAAGCATTCTTAGTGTATGACCCTGTAGGTTATTATTATGTTGACAACGAATTTTGAATCTAATTTAAAATCGTAAACAATGAGCGGCACCTAGTAATACATCATTGCTACCCAAGTAATAATAATTGAATCGGTAACCGATTAAACCTTTCATGAATAATGTATGATGTAATATAATCCCTTTAACCAAATATTATAGATTAAATTAGGGGCATGTCATATTCCAAGGACATTTATTAATCTAACATGTATATAACAGTAAATTAAGAATTAATAAATTATAAAGGAAATAATCGATAGAACATAAACATTAATAATCCTAATGTCTTAAACTAAAAATCATTGTGTTGTCTCTAGGGCACAAACACTAACATTGACTTGTCGATAACTCAGAGTTCTCTAGTCAAATTTGACTTATCGATAACTCAGAGTTCTCTAATGAATGTTGACTTGTCGATAACTCTGAGTTCTCTAGTGAAGAATTGACTTGTCGATATCACCAATCTTCATGTCTTCAATTTGGTTTGTCGATATCTCTGAGTTCTCTAGTAGCTTTCATGAGTTCTCTATAAGTCATTCTGGAGTTCTCGAATGACTTCTCTATAACACTAAATCTGTGACTTGTAGAGCTCTTGACTTAGAACAGTTTTCCCAAAACAGATTTATTCAACTCCAAGCTTCTTCATAATTCTTCTGAGGCATGATCTTCTTGATCTTCTTCCAGATAGAATTCTTAGGCTTGATATTGTTTTAAGAAAAAGACTCCAGTATGCTCCTTCGACATTTTTACGAACTTTAAATGTTACAAATACAAAATGCAAATTAAGATTACAATACAACTTACTTAGGGTTGTCAAATTTGATCTAGTCTTGTTATTGTACAAGCATGTCTTGCACAACACTCTCCCCCAATTTGTGAAAAGATTGCTTAACATAAATTTATTCCTGTTAACAAGACTAACCTCAAGTTATAATGGAATATAAGACTAATATAAAAAATGACACAATTACAGTAAGTGTACATTAGATGATTTTGAGTTTGAGTATTTACAAGCATCAGACAAAGATTGGAACTTCTGATTCTGCTCTAATGAGGTCTTTTAAATGTACCAGAATTTCAAGTTCCTCTATGATTGGAGTCCATGTTAGAGATTCTATCAGTTTGAGTCTATCTTGCTTTGGATAACCATCTAACATTTCAATTCTGAATCTTGAAAATGAGCCAGCTTTTATATTTAAAAATCTTCCATCTTTGGAGATTCTGCTCATCCCTTTTGCTTTAAGTTCATCTGATCTTTTGATATACATTTCAGTCTCCTCATCATACTTTCTCCTTTTCTCCTCATATTCTTCTTTACTCCTTGATTTTCTTTCCTCCCTTGCAATCAACCATTCAGCTAGAACTGATCTCCATGCTTTTGTAGCAGTATCCTTGTCCTTCAGCAAACTTATCACTCTCTTGATTTCTGTTAGAGAGAGAGTTTCCATCAAATTGCTGCCTAGAAAAGTGAAGGACCCATCTTAAAAGTAGATTCTTACTTCCTTTAGAGTAACAACCCAAACTCTAACTATTTCCTCAGCCAGTTGTTGAAAATAGTCTTCATCTGAACTACACCAGTTTAAGGGTAGAAAATCATCATGCTTGAAATAATTCCAGATGGACCTTTCAGTAACTTCAACTCTTTCAATAGGCTTAGCTTTAGGTTTTCTCCCAACAGACTTGAAATGAGTTTTGTGTGATGGTTTGACAGAAGGTAAGGTTGAGATTTTCTTCAGAGATGTTTGGCTTGTGGTGATTGGAATTTTTAGAAAAGAGTTAACAGTTTTTCTGTATAGAAATTTGGGCTTAGAGGCTTGAGGTGGTTTGATGTTTGAGACAGTTGACTTTGAAGGTTGAGCCAAAGGTTGACTTAGTTGTGTTTGGATTTTTAGGGTCTATTGTGGTTCTGAGCCATCATGTCTTTGTTCGAACCTTCTTTCACCTCTCCTCTTACTTTCACCATCCTTCTTCTCATCCTCCTTCCTCTATACACCCTTGCTTCCAGTTGCTTTACTGGATTGACTTGGATTTGAGCCAGAAGGTTTTTGATCATATTTCTTCTGTTCATCATCATCCAAGTTATCCTTGTTGATTTGATTTTTGGGCAAGTTAGCTTCAGCATCCCTTAGATATCTCCCCAATAGCTTAATCATCTCTTCATCTTCAAAAGACTTATTCTTCTTTACCTTTAAAGCAGTTTTCAGAGTCATGATTAGCTTCTTATTGGCCATGACACATTATTTAGGGTTTGGAAGTGTTTGAAGTGTTTGGTGGTAGGACATATGTATGCTATTCCCTTATTTGGCTGTAGGTATGCTTTTGGAAAAGCAGCCACTTGAGCATTTTTCAATTCAGCTAGCAATAGGGTGTCTTCATAGATCACCACTTTGACTTTGTTTTAGAACATCCAACTCAGATGCCCTCCTTGAGATATGATAATTGAGGGACACCTGCATATATCTATGATCTATCTACCCCAGAGTCATTTATATTGACCATTATCCTCTTCTCCTGAAAATTGTCTTTAGTCACCAAAATCACCCTTAATGAATTTATTGTCATGTCCAAGGCGTTTTTGTAAGTGAAGAGGTTATTGTTAGGAGAAGCCCTTAGAGCCTTGAGCAATTCATAAAATTCCCTGCTCAGACTTGGTCCTTCAGCATCCCTAATTAGCCTTTCCATATCAATATCTACTTCTTGACTTAAGCTCTTTTCAGCACCTTGGACATGTTGAGTAGATGATCTTGATCTTGCTAGCCTAGCCTCTATCTCCCCTTTAGTCTTGTTGTCATGCATGAGAAGGGGAGTAGGAATATCAGGCCTTACCTGTTCAAGAAGTGATGGTAGAGGGATGTTGAGCTTCCCCGTGATGGCTCCCAAAGCAACAAACTTTTGCATTTGGAGATGCTTGTGAGAGTCCACCAGGGTCTTGATGTCTATTTGGTTGACTCTTTACTAGAGAAGTCAAAGCCTGAACTTGAGCATTTAGAGATGCATTGGAGGTGTCCAGAGAAGCTACCGGTGTCTTGAGTGTTTGAAGGTCCTATGAAGAGGAGCTTGTAGTAGAAAGAGTAGTAGATGGTCTAAATGTAGCTTACATAGGTTTCTGAATCTCATCCATGACCAAAGGTGAAGGAGTGTATCTTGCAGTGTACATTTGATCCAACTTCCACCTTGTGTTATTGGATTTAGTGATGTGATCTTGAACTACCTTGTGCAAAGCTACAAAGGAGTCTTTCAGCTAATTCATACTCTTATCAATCCCACTGAGATCATACCTTGACATTTTCCTGAGAAGCTTTTGAATCGGTTTTTGATCTCTGTGTTAGGTAATGAATTACACACGGGGGGGGGGGGGGGGTTAATGTGTTTTTAAGTTTTTGAGCTTTTCTTTAACTATTTATGGTTGAACAAAGTAAATTAAATCTTGTAGTGAAAGTGTGTTCATGTAGAAATTAAACTTGCAATAATAAAGAACACAGATCTTTAAAACTCACTTAATTTTATATTAAAATTAAGAATGTTTTGCTACAAAATTTCTAGGCTCTTTGTTGATAAAGAGATTAGCTTCTTCTTGAGAGTGTTAAAAGATTTTCTATCTGAATTGTTACTTCTGACTAAAGGACCAGTGCTAACTTTATAATTCTGTTAACTGCTGGTTTACACAGTGTACAATAAGACATGCTATTAACTTTGGTAAACAGTCACTTGTCATTTCCATTTATAGAAAAGTATATCTTCTATTTTTGGCTTAGAATATCTTTAGCATCCTGTGATTATCTTAATCTTCCTTTGTCAGTTAATCTTCACCACTGATCTTGCACATCCTTCAAGCTACTTTTTGTAGACTTGTCAATCCAGCTGTTTGGATTGTTTGTTGATTGTTAATCTTGGATACTGAAATGATCTGAAATTTTATACTTTGAGATTATACCTCGAGATCTCCATTTGGTCTATATAGAACTTGACATCTCGATAAGTATATTGGCTTATCGAGATCTCCCATACTCCTTAGCAAATTTGACTTGTAGAGGTCTCTGAGTTCTCTATAAGAGAATTTGGCTTGTAGAGATCTCTAGCCTTCATATCTTCACTTTGACTTATCGATATCTCTGATTTCTCTAATGGCTTATTGACTTATCGATAACTCATAGTTCTCTAGTCAAATTTGACTTGTCGACAACTCAGAGTTCTCTAGTAAATTTTGGCTTATCGATATCTCTGAGTTCTCTAATGAAATTTGACTTATCGATAACTCAGAGTTCTCTAATGAATGTTGACTTGTCAGTAACTATGAGTTCCCTAGTGAAGAAATGACTTGTCGATATCTCCAAACTTCATGTCTTCAATTTGGCTTGTCGATATCTCTATGAGTTCTCTAGTGCCTTTCCTGACTTCTCGATAAGTCATTTTGAGTTCTTGAATGACTTCTCTATAACACTAAATCTGTGACTTGTAGAGATCTTGAATTTGAATATTTTTCCTAAAACAGATTTATTCAACTCCAAGCTTCTTCATAATTCTTCTGAGGCATGATCTTCTTGATCTTCTTCCAGATAGAATTCTTAGGCTTGACACTGTTTATAGAAAAAGACTCTAGTCTACTCCTTTGACATTTTTACAGACTTTAAGTGTTACAAGTACAAAATATAAATTAAGATAACAATACAACTTATTTAGGGTTGACAAATTATCTTAGTCTTGTTAAAGTACAGGCATGTCATGCACAACAATCTCCCCCAATTTGTGAGAAGATTGTTTAACACAAATTCATGCCTGTTAACAAGACTAACCCCAAGTTTAAAATGATGGAAAGTAAAATTAATACACAAAGCTTGATAGAATTACAACTTTTGTACAACATAAGATTTACAAGGTTCAATGGTTAGTATCAGGTAAAGACAGTTTTTGTGTCAGCTTCTTCTCTAAGTAGATCCTTCAAGTGATCTAGAATTTCAAGTTCTTCTATTATATGTGTTCCACTTAGAACTTCTACAAGTTTTTGTATTGCTACCTTGGGATAACCACTGTCTAGAAAATCTATTCTAAACCTTGAGAATCCACCAGCTTTGACACTTAGAAATTTCCCATCCTTAGAGATTCTGCTCATCCCTTTGACCTTTAGCTCTTCTGATCTTTTTATAAATATCTCAATTTCTTCATCATACTTCCTCCTTCTCTCTTCAGCTTCAGCCTCATTTCTTTTCTTTGTTTCCTCCCTTTCAATCAACCATTCAACTAGATCTGATATCCATGCCCTTATAGCAGTATCCTTGTCCTTTAGCAAACTTATCACTCTCTTAATTTCTGTGGGAGACAGAGAATCCATTAATTCATTGCCAAGAAAAGTGAAGGACCCATCTTCAAAATAAATTCTAACTTCTCTCAGGGATACAACCCAAACTTTAACTATTTCTTGAGCTAGATGTTGGAAATAATCTTCTTTTGAGGTGCACCAATTTAGAGGTAGAAAGTCAGATTCCTTAAAACAGGTCCAGATGGCCCTTTTAGTGACTTCTCCTTTCATTGTAGGCTTGATTTTCTTAGGCTTTCTCCCAAAAGATTTGTGCTTAATTTTTACTGAGGGTTTGGCTAAAGGTAGGGTTGTTATTTTCTTGAGATTTGTCTGACTTGTGGTGATTGGAATTTTTAGGAAAGAGTTGGCTGTTTATTTGTATAGAAATTTTGGCTTTGAGGTTTGAGGTGGTTTGATGTTTGAGATAGTTGATATTAAAGATTGATCTGAGGTTTGAGCTTGGACTGTTTGGATTTTTAGGGCTTGTTGTGTTTCTGAGCTATCATGATTCTTTTTGCTCCTTCTCTCACTTTTTCTCTTCTTCTCTTCATCTTTATTCTCCTTTTCACCATCCTTGCTGTCAGATGGCTTAGTGGACTGACTTGGATTTGAACCAGAACGATTTTGATCATCTTTCTTTTGCTCATCATCATCCAAGTCATCCTTGTTGATTTGAGTTTTGGGCAGATTGGCTTCAGCATCATTCAAATACCTCCTCAACAGCTTTATCTTCTCCATGTCATCAAAGTTCTTGTTCTTCTTAGTTTTTAGACCAGTTTCTAGGATCATGATAAGCTTCTTGTTACTCATGACATACTGTTTGGGGATCTGAAAATGTTTGAATTTTTTGGTGTTTGGACAGATGTATGACATACCCTTGATTGGCTGTAAATATGCTTCAGGAAAAGAAGCCACTTGAGAATTTCTCAATTCAGTTAATAGCAAGGTATCTTCATTGAATTATAACTTCAACTTTGTTGATGAAGATATCCAACTCAGATGTCCTCCTTGAGACAAGGTAATTGAGGGACACCTGCATACATCTACCTGTCTCTGAGTCATTAGCATTGATCACTATCTTCTTTTGCAAAATGTTGTCCTGATTGACCATGATCACTCTTATGAAATTAACTGTCTTGTCCAGAGCCTTTTTGTATGTGAAGTGATTGTTGTTGAGAGAAGCTTTTAGGGCCTTGAGTAGTTCATCAAATTCTCTACTCATACTAGGTCCTTCAGCAGCCCTAATAAGTCTCTCCATGTCAAGATCTACTTCTTTATTCAATTTCTTTTCAGCACCCTGGACCTGTTGAGATGATCTTGATTGTGCCAATCTAGCCTCTATCTCCCCCTTAGTCTTGTTGGCAGGCATGAGGAGGGGAGTAGGGATTTCAGGCCTTACCTGTTTAGGTAGAGAAGGTAGTGGTATGTTGAGTTTGCCCATGATGGCTCCCAAAGCTATAGAATTCTGCATTTGAAGATGCTTATGAGAGTCCTCCAGGGTCTGGATGTCTGTTTGTTGGCTTTTGACAAGAGATGTCAGGGCTTGAACTTGTGCAGTGAGAGAAGAGTTGGAGTCTTGCAATGCTGAGACTTGGCCTTGTAGAGATTAAATCTGTAGATTTGTTGAAGTAGATGCAGGTTGATGAGAGCTTGATGTGGAGATAACAATAGATGATCCAAATGTAGCTTGCACAAATTTCTGAATCTCATCCATGACCAAAGGAGAAGGAGTGTACCTTGCAGTGTACATCTGATCCAACTTGAGCCTTGTGTCATTGGATTTAGTGATATGATTTTGAACTTGATTGTGCAAGGCTACAAAAGAGTCCTTGAGTTGAGTTATACATTTATTGACCCCACTGAGATCATATCTAGACATTTGTTCTGAGAAGGTTTTGAATTGATTTTTGATCTCAGTTTGAGAGGGAATGATTTCATCCTTCTTTTCTCTTACCATCTTCCTGATCCTGTCTTCATGACCAGTCAATTTGACTTCAAGAGATTTACCAAAAAGGTGAAAAGCCTTGAGCTGAGCTTTGTGCACTTCTGTGACTGCATCATACACTTCTTGTGGAGTCAAGGCCTTTTCATTGCTTCCAAGGATTGTAATATACTCTTCCCTGAATCTGGTCAAGACTTCATCCATCTCCAACATAAAATCTTTGGATAGCCATGCATCCATATTACCATCCTGTTCTTCATCATTTACAATCTTCTCCTTCTGTTTTTCAACATCTTCATTATAGTTGAGAAAGATGGCCGGATAGTCTTGATTGCTCATATCAGAAGTGAGTAGATGTTGAGATATGTTGGCCAGTCCTGAAATCTACTCTACTAGTAGATCATCTACTGAAGTTGGTTGATAGCTAGATTCTTGCAGCCACTGAGAGAGAATGTGAGGTTTTTGAGGTTGTGAAGTAGATGGAGTTTTACTCACAGATTGCTCTGTGGTTATGGCTAGTTGTTGTTCCTCACTAGGTGTGGGAACCTCCAATTGAATAGGAGGGGATTTGACTGGGTTACTTCCATGTGCACCAGTCTCAAACCCTTGTGTTTCTTGCAACACACTGGCACTTAAATGTGATATACTTGCCTCCCCTATGATAGGATTATTGGCAATTGTACTCCTAACATCAACTTCCAAGGCAATCTCTTATAGGGTTTTGAGGAGAGTTGTCCCTACATGAGGAACCTCCAATTAAATTGGAGAGGATTTAGGTAGCTCCCCCTCAGGAGTACTACCCTCAAACCTTACAGTCTGTGAAGACTGATTGGCACATGATGGTGCATTTTGAGTTTCCATGGGGTCTTTAGTGAAAACTTATGAATCCCCCATGTTTGTTATGGTATCATCAAGGTCTACCCCAGCTAGTAGCCTATCACCATCTAAATGAGGTGTATGGGTGGTGAGCAAGGTTTCTAGAACCAAGTCACTTGATTTTTGTTGCACTTGAGAAGTGGATTCAAGTGGAATTTGAAGAAAAGAAATTTTAGATGTAAGAGATTGTTGCTCGATTATGAGTGTTGGCAGCTCCCCCTGAATAGATGAGGGAGCTTCAAGAGATGTGTCCTCACAGTGCGTGCCTTCCTTATTTCTCCTACCATATACTTGAATTGCTTCTTGTACAGGCTGTGCAAACTCACTACTTGGTGTTTTTACAACTGCATCCTGTTGGGAGGATGCATAGGTTGCTTGAGTGGTCAGCTCAATTTTCTTACTCCTTTTGGATCTCTTGATCAAAGGTGACTCTTTTTCAGCTATATTCTCATCACTCCTAGTTACAACAGTTAAGGTTTCCCCCCTTCTCTTCTTTTTACTCACCTCATCCTTTTGAGAATATGAGGTGGTTGGTTTTCTAGCTTCTAAAGGTTTAGAAAGAATGGTTGCAGCTTGGGAATGTTAGGAGGAAACACACACACACACACATATTCAAGATTTAATTTTACCAATACGGAGTACACACACAATAATATGTTTGACAAGGAAAACCCACATCCCAATTTGTATTATTAATCAAAAAAATTATCAATAATACATCAACACATAACACTTTAATGGTGTCCCAAACTAATACTTGAGCCAACCAATGCTCAAGCATCTCTCACACGATACCTAAAACGACTACATCTCGTAAGCATACATCAAAACAATAACATGACTATGTATATATAGCCATCACAAGTTTAGCCAACAAAACATACCTAATCCGATTAAAATAATAATTATCTGCCCATACAACTATTACCCATTCCCATCATGATAATAATTGCCAACACGTACAATTATTACTCAATCCTATTATGATAATAATTGTCAAAAAATACAATTATTACCCAATCCAATTATATCTTGTATCACCAAGTCATATCACATATTGGGTTCAACCCCAACATGGAAGATCCTTGTTGGTGTTCCTGTGCTTGTACTTACACAGGTTCAGGGATCATAGTTGTGCTAGTTTTTATGTTAGATCTTCAATTGTTGAAGGTTGATTTTCAGTGTCTTGGAGCCATTGGGAGATGAGGTGTGATTGAGATGTGGAGTGTTGTGAATCAGAACCACTTATGACTGAAGTCATAGTTTTACTCACAGATTGCTCTGTGGTTTTGACAAGTTGTTGTTCCTCACATATAGTGGGAACCTCCAATTGAATTGGAGGGGATTTGAGTTGGTTATTTTCATGTACACCAGTCTCAAACCCTTGTGCTTCTTGCAAAGCACTGTCACTTGAATGTGATAAGCTTGCCTCTCCCATAGCAAGGTCATTGGTAATTGTACTCATAGCATCAACTGCTAAAGTAATTTCTGCTAGGGTTTTGAGGGCAGTTGTTCCTACATGAGGAACCTCCAATTGAATTGGAGAGGATTTAGATAGCTCCTCTCAGGAGTACTACCCTCAAACTTTACAGTCTGTGAAGACTGATTTGCACATGAAGTTGCATTTGTGACATCCATGGGGTCTTCAGTAAAAACTAATGAATCCCCCATGGTTTTAATGGTGTCATCAAGTTCTACCCCGGCTAGTAGCCTATCACCATCTGATTGGAGTGTCTGGGTCGTGAACAAGGTTTCTTGAACCAATTCACTTGATTTAGCTTGCACTTGAGAATTGTTTTCAAGTGATGTAGGTAGAGAAGAAATTTGTGAGATTAGAAGTTGTTGTTTAGAAGTGAGTATTGGCAGCTCCCCTGAATAGATGAGGGAGCTTCAAAAGATGTGCCCTCACTGTGTGTGCCATCCTTATTTCTTTTACCATACACTTGGATTTGATCAAGTGCGGGCTGTGCAGACTTTGTACAGGATGCATTGGGGTGAATGCTTTTTTCAATAAACACACCCTGTTGAGAGGATGTATCTAGAGTCTATTTAATCCCCATATTTACAATTGCATCCTTTTGGGAGGACACAGTGGTGATTTGAGTGGTCAGCTCAGATTTCTTACTCTTCTTTGATCTTTTGACCAAGGGTGACTCAGCTTCTGTTTGATCCTCACCACTCTTATTCATAATTGTTAAGGTTACCTCCTTTCTCTTCTTTTTACTCACCGCATCCTTTTGAGAAGATGAGGTGGTTGGTTTCCTAGCTACTAAAGGTATTGAAGAAATGGTTTCAGCTTGGGAAGGTCCCCGTGGGTGTTCCTGTGTTTGTACTCCCACAGGTTCAGGAACCATAGATGTGCTAGACTATACATTAGATCTCATGTATGGCATTGGTAAGGGTAAGTCCTAAATCTCTCCATCATATATGAAGTGATTTTCAGACTCACATTTACCTTGTTCTTTGTAGTAAGTGAACCAAATATTATTTTGGACACTTGCTCACAGTTGCCAATTTTAGTGCTATCTATACCATTCAAAAAGTGTATGCCTGTGACTTTATGATTTAAAGTAGACATAATGAATCTAGGAAAGAATATTTCCTTACCTCTAGCAGATAGGGGCTTGGTCAACCTTGTTGCAAGTTCTTCCAGGATCAATAGACCAACATTCAAGTATATGTTGTGGGCTATTGAGTACACCAGCTTCTGCACCACACTTGAAATGTTGTCATACCCTATCTTCCTGCATGTGAAGGCCCTCACCACATAATCAAACACAAAGGACCATTCCTTCCTTAAGTTAGTCCCGTTCAAGCTTGCCAAGTTGATTCTTCCACCATAGTTGATAAGTCCATAAACTCTGTCAGTTCATCAAGAGTTGGCACATCTACCAAGTTTGCAGTTGGAAGCCCCAAAACTCTATTCACATCTTTCTCATTGAACTCTATTTGTTGGCCTCCAATTGTACAAGTTACCACCATAGAGAGAGAGTTATCATTCATATTAGTCCTTACTACTGTAGTTGTCCAAAACTCATGGAGAACATCCAGATATAAAACTGGGTTAGCAGTCAAAGCTCCTGCAAGGTAAGATTCAGACAAAAGTTTCAAAAACCCCTTGAAACTATCAGGAGCTTGGTTAGCATCAGTAAAAGCTAGGTAATTTGTTCCTTTCTCTGGAATAGTAGCTCTAACAATATTGAGTGCCATTGTTGATTAGTGAGAGGGAATGGATAAGAAAGATTAGTGAGAAAGGAGTAAAAATGAGAGAGAAATCGGTTTTGGATTGAAAAGCTAGGTCACTTGAGATCTCGAAAGTTGTAAGTATGTATATGTATCAAGATGTCTGGGTATATATAGTAAAAGCAAATGACTTATCGAGAACTCAAAAATAGACGTTTCAAATTAGTCTATCGAGAAGTCATTTTAAGAAATGAAAGACATATCGATAAGTCATTTTATTTATTTTCATAGAGAACTAAAAAACAAGCTTATCGAGATGTCAAATAAATACTCAGTTTGTCCAAAATGGACTGAATTTGATCCCAGATTTTATTTGAATAAATTTAAAATAAAATTAGAATAATTTTGCCAAAAATATTTTACCAAAATAATTTATCAGATTAAATTATTTCAGTTTTGAGTTATTAATAAGTCTAAAAATAATTCTTGTAGAGAACTCTGTAAGTTAACACCTGTAGAGAACTCTACAATGACTAATCGATAAGTCATAATAAAGCTTATCGAGAAATCACTCGAGAAGTCAGTAAATTGACTTATCGAGAACTCATCGAAAAGTTTTTAAAATGACTTGTCGATAAGTCAATTAGACTTATCGAGAACTCATTTCTCTATATACTTTTGAACATTTTAAGTCTGCCTTGTGTTATTTTTACATATTAAAGATGTAAATTAACAACTTAGCAGTTTACTTAGAATTTGAAAATTTTCAAGTTAAAATTTTGTTTTTGAAAAATAAATAAGCAGAGATTTCTGAAATATTTATAATTTATATTTCAGTTAATTTCTAATTAAATTAAATTAATTTTATTTTACTAAAAATTAATTTGCTACAACATCTTAGCTGAGTTCTTTCCATAGGATGAAGAATTAAGCATTCCAATTCCACCTACAAGTCTAGTAAAAGTTGCTTCATCCAAAGTTTTAGTAAAAATGTCAGCTAATTGTTTTTCTATTAGAAAAAAAATGAGCTCAATGTGCTTTGTTCTAGAATGATTAATGGATTAACTACTATAGATAAAGCACTAGTATTGTCACACATAATAGGAATTTTGTATAACACTAGGCCATAATCCATTAGCTGATTTCTAATCCAAAGCACTTGAACATAAAAACTAGTATTGCAGCTATGTATTCAGCCTCCGCTGTAGAAGTTGACATAGATTGTTGTTTCTTGCTATACCAGGATACAAGTCTTTGTCCAAGAAATTGACAGCTTCCACTAGTACTCTTTCTGTCAACCCTGCATCCAGAAAAATCTGCATCTCTGTAGCCAACAGCTTCAAAACCAGTTCCCTTAGGATACCATAATCCCAAGTTTGGAGTTCCATTCAAGTATCTGAAAATCCTCTTTACAGCCATCAAATGTGATTCTTTTGGATTGGCTTGAAATCTTGCACAAAGAAATGTTGCAAACATTATGTCTGGTCTACTTGCAGTAACTAAAGCAATGATCCAATCATCCCTCTATAGCTTGAAATATCTACACTTTTTCCTAGTCTGTCTACATCCAACTTTGTTGCTGTAGACATAGGTGTAGAAGCAGTTGAACAATCAACCATACCAAACTTCTTTAATTAATCCTTGATATACTTAGTTTGGCTGATGAAGATTACATCATTTCTTTGACTAACTTGAATTCCAAGAAAGTAACTTAATTCCCCCATCATGGTTATTTCATATTCACTATGAATAAGCTTAGAAAATCTGTGGTAAAGCTTTTCATTGGTAGAACCAAAGATAATGTCATCCATATATATTTGAACTAGGATCATATCATCACCATGGTTTTGTAGAAGAGAGTCTTGTCTATGGTTCCTCTAGTAAAACCATGTTTAAGTAGGAATTCTGACAAAATATCATACCAAGCTCTAGGTGTCTGCTTTAGTCCATATTGAGCTTTGTGTAACTTGTATACAAAGTTTGGAAATTCTGGATCTTTAAAGCCAGGTGGTTGTTGCACATACACTTCTTCTTCTAACTCACCATTTAGGAAGGCACTCTTAACATCCATTTGATACACTTTGAAATTTGAATGTGCAGCAAATGCTAGAAAAATTCTTATTGCTTCAAGTCTTGCAACTGACACAAAAGTTTCATCATAATCAATCCCTTCCTCTTGTGAGTACCCTTTTGCAACTAACCTTGCTTTATTTCTGGTAACTACACCATTTTCATCCATCTTGTTCCTGAACACCCATTTGGTTCCAATTAGACTTCCATTCTTTGGTGCAGGAACTAGCTCCCAAACTTTGTTTCTTTCAAACTGATTAAGCTCTTCTTGCATTGCAGATATCCAATCAGGATCCATTAGAGCTTCTTCAGTTTTCTTGGGCTCTATTTGAGACAGAAAGCATGCATGTAGGCACTCATTAGCAGTTTCACTTCTAGTTCTCACACCAGCAGTAGGATCACCAATAATTGCTTCTATAGTATGACTTCTATTCCATTTCCTTGTGTGAGTTTGTTGACTAGTGCCTTCATCATTTGTATGACTTGTAGATCCTTCTTCTCTTTCTACCCCTGAGTTTGTGCTATCAAAATTCATGATTCTCTTCATTCAACATCTATTGTGCATTGACTTCATCTTCACCATCAGAATCACTATCAGTATTGAGGTTTTCAAATGCAAGGGCTTCAACTTCATTTCATCAAGCCATTCCAAGCCTGGACACTTGTCATCATCAAAAGTCACATAGGTGCTTTCCATAATCTTCTTTTGATCTATCACATAGACCTTGTAGGCAGTCCTCTAATAAATATCCGAGAATAATTGCTTCAAAAACTTTTTTGAGTCAAATTTTCCAACATATTCAGAGTTGTCTTTCAAAATGTAACACTTGCTTCTAAACACATGAAGATGCTTCACAGTAGGCTTTCTCTTAGACATGATTGAGTAAAGTGATTTTCCTTAAACCTTGTTAATGAGATATCTGTTTTGAGTAAAGCATGCAGTGTTGACAACCTCTTCCCAGAAACTTGTTGGAAACTTGGCATCTTGCAGCATTGTTCTAGCAGCTTCAACTAATGTTCTGTTCTTTCTTTCAACTACTTCATTTTGTTGAGGTGTTCTAGCAGCTGAGAATTCTTGAACAATGCCTTTGCTTTTGCAGAATTCACTCAATGTTGCATTCCTGAATTCTGTTCCATTATCAATTCTCAATCTCTTTACACAATTATGATCTTCAGCCTGTTTCTCTATTTTCTTGATGTGCTCAATTATGATGTGTGGAGTTTCATCTTTAGAGTGCATGAATTCTACCCAAATGTATCTTGAGAAATCATCCACCATCACAAGTGCATATTTGTTCCTTGAAATTGATAAGACATTTACTGGGCCAAACAAATCCATGTGAATAAGTTGCAATTGTGCACTTATAGAACTCAAAGTTTTTGACTTGTGACTTGATCTTTTCATTTTTTCTTTCTGACAAGCTTCACGAATTTCAACTTGAGAAAACTCCAGATTAGGCATGTCTCTTACTAACTCCATTTTGACCAAGGTGTTAATTGCCTTGAAATTCAAGTGAGACAACTTTTTATGCCATAGCTTGTTTTGTTCTTCTGATGCCTTGGTGTAGAAGCAACAAATATCATCCTTATTTGTTGAGTCCAAGTATGCAACAAACAAGCTTCCTTTTCTTGCTCCTTTCAGAGTAACTTCACCAGTTTTCTTGCTGATAAAAGTGCATTCTTCTTTGTTGAATAAAACTTCAAAGCCTTTGTCCGCAAATTGGCTAACACTAAGAAGATTCACTTCAAGACCATCTACCAGTGCTACATCATCAATGACAAAATTTCCAGAAACAATCTTGCCGTATCCCATTGTGAATCCTTTGTTGTTATCTCCGAAGGTCACCAAAGGGCCAGCCTTCTCCTCAAACTGTGATAGCAGGGCCTTATCACCTGTCATATGTCTGGAACACCCACTGTCTATGATCCATATGACCTTCTTCATTTTGCCCTGCACACAATGAGTTTTAAGTGTGTTTAGCAACCCAAGCAGTGTTGGGCACTTTATTCTTGTTAACTGATTTAGAAGAAGTATAATGAGTTGTTTCAGATAAAATAGAATTCAATGACTGTTGTGCATTTTCCCTATCTATTGTAGACCCAATTTTTATTTCTTTAAGGTCTACTCTCAGTTTGTGACAACTCTTCATCACTTTCAAGTTACAAGGGATGCAATCAAACTTGTCACAGAATGAGTATGGATCATTTGCATCTGCTTCATTATATTTACAGGCTCCTTCAGCTGGCTTGCTAACAACCTTTTTACAAGGGGTGAGTTAGGTGATTCACAAAGCCACATTTCTCACCTTTTTTTCTTGGAGCATCTGCAACATAAGCAAAATTGTTGCTTTTGTTTATCCCAATTTTCCCATTTCTAATTTTCTTTTTCTTTCTTGCATCTTCAGTTTTTGTTTCTTTGACAGTTGTCTTGGAGTCTTGGTTTCCCATGAGATTCTCTTCAGCTTTTGAAGATTGAGTTGCTTCAGCATGTTTCTTCTCACAAACTTCATCAGCAATTTCTTGCTTGATAATCAACTCTTCTTCACTGAAGTTAACCTCACATGGCTTGAACATAGGTGAGTCAACCTTTTTAAGAATTGTTGGAATATTTTCATTCTCTGTTGCTTTTCCTTTGTCACCTATATTTTTCTTCTTACTGTTCAAGGAATCATAGTCAAGACCAATAACAATATTTGCACATGGCTTGTTTTTCTCATGGTATTGTCCAACTGACTCAGATGCATTCTTGAAGGATTTCAATTTAACTTCATTCTTTTCCAACTTCTCCCTTAGCACTGCTTCAATTTCACTTTCACACTTGAGCTTGTTCTTCAGATATGCATTTTCTTGTCTTATAGCTTCAAGCTCTACCAACAACAATTCAGCTTCTTGTTTCTCATTTTCAAGCTTCTCATTTATCTTTGTCAGTCTGCTAACTTCTTCATTAGCAGCAACCATACTTGTATGAATGTGAAACATTTCTATGCTCATCTTCTCTACAGTTTCCTTATATTGACTCACATTTAAATTAATGGTGGTGAGAGTTGGTACCTGTGATTTTGATGAGAATGACTCTCCTTGCTCCAAGGCCAATAGTGCATAATTTCCAACTTCCTCATCTTCATCATTATCAAAATCATCCCAACTTTTTCCCTCTGCAATATAAGCTTTGCTTTGCTGTTTATTTAGAAGAGCTTCATACTTTGCTTCCAGTTCAAGATAAGCTTTGTCTTTCTTTGCTTTCTTGGGTTTCCTGCATTCTGTAGTAAAATGGCCTAGTTCATCACAATTGAAGCACCTTACCCTTGATCTGTCAACAGATCCAGTTTTGTAACCATTTTTGCTATCAGATGTGTACTTCCCTTTTCCTTTCCAGCTGCTATCTTTGTTGAATGATTGTCCTTTACCCTTGAAGAATCTTGGCTTCTTTACTCTACTACTAGAGAACTTTCTTGCCAGATAGACCATTGACTGATCAAGCTCATCAAGTTCATCCATGGTATAGAATTCATCTTATTCCAATTCCATAATGACTTGTTCCTGTGAATCATTGGTTCTTTGCTCACTTGTTGAGGCAATTGGAGTCTGGGATCTTGGTTCATCATTAGAAGTCTGGCTTTCATTGACAACTAGAGCAATTGAACCATCTACAACATGCCCTTGACCAGCTCTTAATGATTTTCTTTGAATCATTTTTAATTCATATATTTTTAAGATTCCATAAAGAACTTCCAGCGTTATCCTTCTTAGATCTCTCCCTTATCTGATTGCAGAAATTTTCTGTTCCAAATGGTCAGGAAGTGTTAGCAAAAATTTCAGATTCACTTCTTCAGCTTCATAGTATTTGTCATGGAGCTGCAAGTCATTTATCAGCTTATTAAATCTTTCAAACACATCAGAGATACTTTCTTTTGGCTTGGCCATCAAACCCTCATATTGTGAAATCAATATCCTTCTTTGATTAGATCTAACTTCCTCAGTTACCTCACAGAGTATTTTTATCTTTTCCCAGATCTGCTTGGCAGTGTCACATTTGACAATGTTGTTGTACATCACATTGTCAAGTGACTCTATCAATATCAGCTGCAGGGAAACTTTTTCTTTTTCTGGCTCAATGTACTCAGAAGGGTTTTTTGGAGCATAATGAGCTGGAATGACCATATCACCATCTGTTGATTCCTCAACTCTAGCCATAGGAGTGAAGGGCCCATTTTTGAGAATCTGAATATAGAGTGGATTGGCCATCCTGATAAATAACAACATTTTCTTTTTCCAAAGAGTGTAGTTAGATTTGTCAAAAGTAGGAATTTCGATGCTATTGATTTTCTGTGTATTCATTCTTCCAAGATCTTGAATCTATTTACTTTCAGATTTTGCTTAGATACCACTTGTTAGGAAACGAATTACACACAGAGGGGGGGGTGAATGTGTTTTAGTGTCTTTATGCTTTTCTTGAACTATTTTGGTTTTGAACAAAGTAAATCAAATCTTGTAGTAAGATGTGTTATAACAGAAATTAAACATGAAGCTATGAATAACACAGATCTTTCAAAACTCAAATAATTTTATATTAAAATTAAGAATTTTTTGCTACAAAATTTCTAGGCTCTTTGTTGTTAAAGAGCTTAGCTTCAATCTTGAGAGAATACAAGAATTCCTGATCTAAATTGTTACAACTAACAAAGGACCAGTGTTAACTTTATATTTTAGTTAATTGCTGGTTTACACATTGTACAATAAGAGATGCTTTTTATTTTAGTAAACTGTCACTAATCATTTCTATTTTAAGAAAAGTATATATTCCATTTATGGCTTAGCATATCTTTGCATATTGTGTTAACTTTGATATTCCTTTGTCAGTTAATATTCACCCTTGATCTTTGTTATTCCCTAACAATACAACAAGAATTACAGAAGGGGGGTTGAATGTAATTTTAGCTACTTTTTAAAAATTTTAAAACAGTTCTAACTTGATAAATATATAAGTGTTTGATTTGCAGAATGCGGAATAAAAGAGTTATATAAATAAAAACACAAAGTAATAAAAACACAAGCTTTTAAAACTTTCTGGTGGATTTGAAAGTATCCACCAGATATATATATATATATATATATATATATATATATATATGTATATATATATATCGAATGAAAACTCTGTGAAGCTTGATTAGCTCACAGCTGCTTACAAGTATGAACAACTAAACTTACAGAGAAATGACAGCTTGAAAATGTTTCTCTGGAAATGTGTGTGCTTAGTTAATTGTTCCACTAGCTACACTTGGTTTCTATATCACCAAGTTTACATGACAATAAGACAAGATAATAAAGTAAAACATATCTAGTCTAACTTCATCTTGCTTCACTACTCTATTCCAGCATCTTTGAATCTCTTCATAATAACATGGAAATGGTAATGCTTCTTTGTTTTCAAATCCCTGCTGAACAGGCTACCACATTCCTTTTGCAAACACCCAACGCATGTGACTGTGTTGTCACCGTCAATATATATTTGAATTTGATCATCCGTCGGGTACATGCTTGTCATCCGTCGGGAAGCTTTGTTGATCATCCATCGGGTAGCTTTGTTGATCATCCGTCGGGTAGCTATTTGTCACTTGACTCCATTTCATTTATACAGAATTATAAGACATCTTATATTTACAATTAATCAACCCATTCTGCATATCCACTAGTAGTCAATATGACTCATATGCTCCTACAGAATCTACACAAAGTTGTTTGCAGAAATGTGCTTCAATACTTAATTGTTACATAAGCTACTCACCCGGTGGATGTCAAATAGTCATCCGTCGGGACTATATTACATCATTCGTCGAGACTATATTTAATCATCCGTCGAGTGCTACAAAATTCACTAAGTTAAATCTACTAAGGTATTTTGTTTAATTTATCATCAAGTTCATAACATATTCCTAACAATCTCCCCCAATTTTTGTCTACTGGAATTGTAGCCATAAATTAAGAGAAACTTGATGATAATAAAACACCCAAAAAATACAGATTGAAAATAATAGATAAAACTGATAAGTGCTACAATATTTACTGAAAATTGAACAAAGCAAAGTATACAAAGAAGTTGCTCACAATCATTATCAAGGTGCTCCTCTAGTCTGAGCAGATAAGTCTATTTCCTTGATTGTCTGGATTTCTTCCCAAGCCTCCTGTTGTTCTCCTCTATTTGATTCTGGTGTTGCATGTGGAACTCAAGTTCATCAGCTTCTGAGAGATCTAGCATTTCTTGCATTTCCAATAGAGTCTCATTGCTAGAGATACTCAACTGGTTCTCCAATCTGAAGAATCTTCTTACTCTCTTTTCATCCCTGAATTCCATCAACCAATAAAGCCTCAAATGCACTCTCTTTCCTGTGAAGGGAATTGACAGAGTTTTTGGTAGTGCATCTTTAGCTCTATTACTCCTCAGCTCTTTAATCTTCTTTAGAACTAATCTCCTTGCAGTTACATTGTATCCAAAGTTCTTTTTAAAAGATGAGTAGATCTTTATTAGAACTGATTGGCTTTCTAGAATAATCCTGTGAAAAGGCCATATTATCTCTTTTCCTCCCTTATATTTAAACACCAGCCTTTCAGGAATATGTCAGTGAGCATCAATTCCTCTTACTTCTTCCAATTCATCCAAGTAGAGGTTTATGTCAAAAAACTCCTTGATGTCACAGATGTATAATAAATCTCCCTTGTTGACTGTAGATTGAGATTTAGTTAGGGTCTTGGATCTGAGAGTCACAGGCTTCACTTTCTTGCTTGCTCTAGTCTTTTTCTTCTTTGACTTGTTGAAGATAGGAAAATTTAGCTCAGGAATTGGCAAACTATCCCAGTCCACTGGCTCATCCTTAGGAATAATGGGTTCACCATGAATGTTCCTAGTTTGATCCACCACCTTGAATTCTTCAAATACCACTGAGGGTTTTGATGTCTGAGTTGAAGTTGTAGGCTTTTTGGGAATATTGTCTTCCATTTCCTCATCACGGAAGTCCAATTTTATTTTGGAGTGGAGCTTGTATCTGAATTTTCTTTTCTGTTATGGTTCATCTTGCACTTTTTGATCTTGAGGTTCAGCAATTACAGATGGTTGTACGTAAATCTTAGTTGTGGTCTTTACAGCTTGAAGTTTGGCTAAGATGGCAGCTTGCTTCTTCTTTTATTTGAGCTTCTTAGCATCCAGAGCATCTTGCTTCTTTTCTTGCCTTATTCTTTCCTTCTCTTCCTTTTTAGCTTCCACAAACATAGGGTGTCCAGTGACCACACAAATTTTCTTACCATTTCTGTAAATCTTGGCTAATCTTCTTTTAAGTGCTGAATCAGCTGGATCTTTATAAAATGCAATTGACCTAGCCAACAGCTTCTTCTCATCTGGCCTAGGTGTCGCATACACAATATTCATAAGATTTTTGTATGAAAACTTTGAGTAGTTTCTTTTAGGCTTCATGATAATATTTGCCTTCGGAGATTTGATACAAGATGTTTGGCCTTTTCCAGATAATTCATACTCATTTCATTCACATAAATATTCTTGACTTGAGAGTGATGAATGAATGTTTTGTCTGGCTTCTGAATTGGACCAAATTTCCTTTGAATGTCATCATCAATTTTCTTCCAATCTAATGGGCTCACTGGCTTCTTTTCATCTGCTGCTTTTAGTTTGGCTGCTACTTGATTGATAAGGTCAATGATATCTATAGCAGGTGGCTTTGTGAAGGCAATTGCTGGCACAATTGCTTTGCCTACTTGTATGTTCAGTACTTTCTGCTCCCCTCACTCCTTGATCCCTCTTGACTGACTGGGACAATAGTGCCTTCTTTCTCCCCCTTTTTATTATCAGCAAGTAGAGTAGAGGAAGAAGTTTGCGCTGCCACTAGCTTTTGAAGCAAGTCTGTTTGTTGTGCTTGATGTAGATGAATAGCTGTTAGAGAAGCTTCCATAGCAATCATCCTTTTATCCAAGGAATCCACTTGAGTAGCAAGATCAGAGTTCTTCCTTAGATGTCTCTTAATATCAATCATTGTTGCTTCTGGAAGTTTAGCATCCAATCTTTCGGAAATGTCCTTCTTCATTTGATCAATCTCATTTTTGATAAAAGTGACATTCTGACGGTGTTGAAGGCCTTGGATTTGTTGTAACTGAAGAGAAGCAAGGTGTGCTTGTAGGAGCTTCTTGGTGCTGGTATTTGTTGTTGATTAAAGAGCAGATTGTGTCTGACTGATGAGTTGTATAAGGGTGGTCTTGAAATAATGTTCATCACCGCTCTTTGAAAATGCCCAAGTTGGCAGACCAGATTTGGAACTAGGGCCTACTTCTCCCCTATATCCAGTGACTCCTCTGCACTATCATCACCCTCATCACCAAAAAATTCTTCTGACCCACCAGCTTCATAATCTATGTGATTGTAGAAGGCATAGCTGTGATGGAATCCTTTGCTCTTTGCATGGATTGAATGGTGTGCACCAAATTTAGCATCCTTTCTGCATTTTCATTGCCCTATCCAGCTAAAAGTTAATATTTTGGAACAGGATGAGTAAATGTCTAAGCATCCAAAGAGGTGGAATTTATAACAGCTTGACTATGCTGAGGTAGTTCCTCTTTGTCTGCTTTATTGACATTCATTGACTCATTAACAATGATGTCCACCCTTATTTCTCCTGTACTTGCATTTTTCTCATGATCTCTCTGTTCTTGCATCAAGGGCTCCCCTTGGCTTCCCACCCTCACACCCTCATTTTCACCATCTAAGGTGGGACTCCTCTCACTCACTTTTGCTAGTCCTGAAGAAATGGTCTGCATTTGCTCACTCATTATCTCTTCTTTTTCCTGGGAGCAACCCATACTCTCACTCAATTCACTCCATTCCCTCAGTCCTAAGAGTGATTGCACTACCATTAAGTCTTATGCACTTGTAAGAATTGAAGAAATTTGAAGTTGTGCAGAGACTCCCGACGGATGATGAATATCCATCGGGATAGTAGTATGGCTATCCGACGGATGACTGCTGTTAGGCTTATCTGTCGGGATACAATCACTACTCGATGGATGATGAATATCCATCGGGATAGAAGAAATGAATGAGTTTGGAGTGGAGATTATTGTAGACTCTGTGCAGATTGATGAAAATTTAGGCACAAATATCTTAACAGACTCAGAAAGAAATGGCAAGTGCGCCAATAAATCACCTAAAAGATGATGCTCACTTGCTTGGATTTTTGGCTTCTCCACAAGAGTTAAAGATGGAGAATTTGAAAGTGATGTATTGATCATGTCAACATCCAGTGAGTGTGTGGGTGAATTTAGTGTTTCAGGTGCTTCAATTGTTAAGGATTTTGGCTGTGACTCCACATTTATTGGAGCCACATCAATCTGACTTTGAGAAGGTGCAGTGACTGGGTCTTTAGCACCAGTTTGCACTGTGTGTGTTCCCTGTGCATCCCCAACGGTTTTTGATCTTTTCTTTCTAGCATAAGTTTGTGGTGAACTAGTGTCCCTACCCCTCTTGGCCTGTGCTCCTGGTTGGGAGCTTGTTTCAATAGTAATATCCTTTTGGGAGGATGAAACTCGAAATGAGCTAATTTACTTATTAACAACCACAGTTTATTGAGAAACTGTGGTGTGGCTAGGCTTAGGTACACTCATCTCACCAGCCTTATCCTTAGGGTTTCTTTGATTGTCACCTTGTCCCTCAACTTGCTTACTCACCTTCACACTCCCCTCTTTGTGTTTAGTAGATTTTACAACTGGTTTCTTTTGAGAGAAACCAGAGGGGGCTTTCTTAGCTTTGGATTTTGAAATTGTGGGTTTGGTAGCTTGGGTAGGCATCTGTTGGGTTATTGACACATATGCCATAGCTACACTTGAAGGCAAAGAAATGTGTGAGGTTGGAAGAGTGGAGACAGTAGTACTTACCTCACTTACCCGAGGTCCCTCCATGACTGGAAAATAGAATAAGGGCACCTCTTTGTGGTGATTTGCTCTATTAAGATCTGCAATCATTTTTCTTTCTTGAACCCAACAATTCAGCTCGTTGGTTGGGTTCTCAATTATAATGTCCTCAATAAGATGGTTAGCAAGCATCATAAAGAATCTAGCATAATAGACACTTTTACCTCTCTTATTGAGTTTTCCTAACTTAAAAACCTAACTCAAACAAGACCAAGTCACTGAAATTAAAGTACTTATCAGTAACTAGCATGTAAAGCATGTTGAGCATGGAAATGTTAACAGAGTCAAAATTGCTAATTTTACCAGAGAAAACCTTAGTTACCACATCACACAGATAACTCCATTCTTTTCTAAGACCTGACCTCCTAATTTCACTTAATTTAGAGGTAGAAAATGCATAGCCCATGGAATTTAGCATGTTAACTATATCAGTATCTGTGTGTGGAACAATAGCAGTATTATCAGGAATTCTAAAGCATGCTTTGACAATGTCACTATTAATGCAAAACTGCTTACCTTTGAGAGTGAAAATGATGGTCTTGTCAGTAGAGTTGTACACTGCAGTTGTCCATATCTCCTCCACAACTTCACAGTAGATTGTGAGTAATTCCATAATAGCATAACTGAGTTTACATCTTTTCACAAAATCCATCATCTTGTGAAACTCCCCAGACTGTTGAATCTCCTTGTTTACAAGAGCTGTAAAGTTGTTCTTTTCGTATATATATCTCGTTCGAGACATGATTTTGACTACAGGTGCCATTGCTAAAGATGTGAAATTTGCAGACAGAATATTTGCTTTTGAGGAAGAAAGAAGTTAGAGTAATTGATTCTTGAGAATGATAAAGGAGTAGAATAAAAATGAATTCTGCTTTTATACTATCTCAGAAATAAACTGTCAGAAATAATAAAGTGAAGTAAAGTGACTAATCAAAATAGCCCAAAATAGCCGTTTAAAAAAAATAAATAAACTGTAAAAATTTTGTCACTTATCCGTCGTGTCATGCTTACAAATTGTAAGTATACTCGATGGATAATGTTCAGAGTTTTAACGGCTAAGATTGAGACAATTCGACGGATGAGGATTTTAACCGTCGAGTTATGAAATAATCCAGAAAAGTAATTGATTTTTATTAACAAATAATGTTCCGATGGATGATCAAACTCGATGGATAATGAGCATCCGTCGGGATGTAAATTTTGACTTAGCCAAAATTTTATCAAAAACAGAAAAATCAATTAAGTTTCTGGCTGTATTCAAACTTGCAAAAATATCTGAAATAATTTAAGAATAATTAAACATACCTAAATCACTTACCAACCTTGAAAAGGTGGATTCATCAAGTGGCTTGGTAAATATATCTGGAAGCTGCTTTTCACTTGGAACAAAATGAAGTTCCACAATACCATTCATCACATGCTCCCTAATGAAGTGGAACTTGATGTCTATGTGCTTTGTTCTTGAATGCTGTACTGGATTTTCAGTGATGGCAATTGCACTTGTGTTATCACAGAAAATAGGAATTCTATCCACATGTAGACCATAGTCCAACAATTGGTTTTTCATCCACAAAATATGTGCACAGCAACTACCAACAACCATATATTCAGCTTCAGCTGTAGAATACAAACAGAATTTTGCTTTTTACTAAACCAGGACACAAGCTTGTTTCTTAGAAATTGACAGGTTCCTGTTATGATTCTTCTATCTATTTTACAACCTGCATAATCTGCATCTGAATAACCAGTTAGATCAAAACCGGAATCTCTAGGGTACCAAATGCCAAGTTTTGGTGTTCCCTTGAGATATCTGAAAATTCTCTTGATAGCTACTAAGTGAGATTCTCTAGGATCAACTTAAAATCTAGCACAAAGACAAGTAACAAATATTATATCTGGCCTACTAGCTGTCAAGTACAGAAGTGAGCCAACCATGCCCCTGTAGCTTGAAATATCCACAGACTTTTCAGTAGTGTTTAATTAAAGCTTAGTTGCAGTGGCCATGGGAGTTCTTGCAGATGTGCAATCCATTAGATCAAACTTATTTAAAAGATCATGAATATATTTAGTTTGACTAATAAATATTCCATCACTAACTTGCTTAACTTGTAAACCAAGAAAGTAAGTTAGTTCTCCCATCATGCTCATTTCATACTTACTTTGCATCAATTTGGCAAACTTTTTACAAAGTTTTTCATCTGCAGAACCAAATATAATATCATCTACATAGATTTGAACAAGTATACTAGAGCCATTAACATTTCTAAAGAATAAAGTTTTATCAACAATACCCCTTGTGAAGTGATTTTCCAAAAACAACTTTGATAAAATATCATACTAGGCTTTAGGTTCTTGCTTCAGTCCATAAAGTGCTTCCATAAGATAGTAGACATATTCTGGAAAATTTGGATCTTCAAAACCAGGAGGATGACTAACATAGACTTCCTCCTCTAAATCTCCATTCATAAAAGCACTTTTGACATCCATTTGATAGACCTTGAAATTGGCATGAGCTGCATAGGCTAAGAAGATTCTGATGGCTTCAAGTCTTGCAACAGGAGCAAAGGTTTCATCAAAATCTATTCCTTCTTGTTGACAATAACCCTTAGCAACCAATCTAGCTTTGTTCCTGATTACTATGCCATTTTCATCCATCTTGTTTCTGAATACCCACTTGGTGTCTATTGGATTCTTTCCTTTAGGTTTGGGTACCAGCTTCCATACCTTGTTCCTTTCAAATTGGTTTAGCTCCTCCTGTATAGATAAAATCCAATCAGGATCCAACAAAGCTTCTTCTACCTTCTTTGGTTCTTCCTTAGATAGAAAGCTGATATATAGACATTCTTCTTGAGTTACTCTCCTTGTTTGAACTCTAGAAGATGCATCACCAATGATGAGCCCAAAATGGTGATCTTTAGTCCACTTTCTTTGTTGAGGTAGATTAGCTCTAGATGAAGAGGCCTCATTGTTGTCTTGATGTGTGACTAAGTTTTGATTATGAGAAACTCCCCCTAAATTTGTGAATCTTTGATTTGAGAAAGGAGAAATTTATGTAGGTGATCTATTCTGACTTTCAGCTTCTCTTAATGTTCTGACGGATGATGCACTTTGTGTTCCGACGGATAAGGCAGATTATCTCCTGACGGATGAAGCATTTTTTAACTCGACCGATGTTGAGTTTTGTGCTTCATTAGTTGTAGATTTTTCTGTATTATCCTTATTCACTGTTTCTTGATCACTTTCATCATCATTGTCATCACTAACCATCTCCACATTATCAAACTTGAGGCTTTCATGGAAATCTCCATCTTGCAATCCTTCAATCTTTTTATCATCAAACACAACATGAATTGATTCCATAACAATGTTGGTTCTTAGATTGTAGACCCTATATGCTTTTCCCACAGCATACCCAACAAAAATTTCTTCATCTGCTTTAGCATCAAACTTCCCATGTTGATCAGTTTGATTCCTCAAGATAAAGCATTTGCAGCCAAAGACATGAAGAAAATTTAGAGTTGGCTTCCTGTTCTTGAACAATTGGTAGAGTGTCATACACTTTGCTTGATTAACCAAAGAAATATTCTGAGTGTAGCAGGCAGTATTCACAGTTTCAGCCCAAAAATATGTTGGTAACTTTGATTCTTCAAGTATTGTCCTTGCAGCTTCAATAAGAGATATGTTCTTTCTTTCCACTACTCCATTTTGTTGTGGAGTTCTTGCTACAGAAAACTCATGCATAATCCCATTATCTTCACAGAATGATCTCATCACAGAATTCTTGAACTCTGTCCCATTGTCACTCCTGATTCTTTTTACTTAAAATCAGGATGATTGTTGACTTGCCTTATATGATTGATGATGATTTCACTAGCTTCATCTTTAAACTTTAGGAAATATGTCCAAGAGAACTTTGAGAAATTATCCACAATTACTAGGCAAAATCTTTTCCTTGAGATAGACAACACATTGACTGGTCCAAACAAATCCATGTGTAACAATTGCAAATGTTCTTCAATTGTTGAATCAAGTTTCTTTCAAAATGATGTTTTGATATGCTTTCCTTTCTGGCAGGCATCACATAATCCATCCTTAGTAAACTCCACTTGAGGAATTCCTCTTCCCAGCTCTTTCTTGACAAGCTCATTCATGGTCTTGAAGTTTAAATGGGACATCTTCTTGTGCCATAGCCAACTTTCTTTCTTGACTTGCTTTACTGAGAAGACAAGTGACTGATTCTGCATTAGATGAGTTGAAGTCAGCTAAATATACATTTCCTTTTCTCACTCCAGTGAGAACCACTTTGTTGCTCCTTTTATTTGTCACAACACAGGCTTCTGAATTGAAGGTTACTGAGTTGCCCTTATCACAAAGTTGGATGACACTCAATAGATTGTGCTTGAGACCATCCACTAGGGCAACCTCTTCAATGATGACATTGTCTTTTGAAATCAAGCCATATCCCACAGTATAACCCTTGCTGTCATCTCCAAAAGTAATACTAGGGCCATCTCTATCTTTGAACTCTGTGAGCAGGGTAGAATCTCCAGTCATGTGCCTTGAGCAACCACTATCCAGATACCAAAGATTCTTTCTGTTTCCCTGCACACATCAAAATCAAATCAAGTTGATTTTGGTACCCAAGTTTCCTTGGGTCCTGCCTTGTTAGCTTTCTTCTTTGGTTTCTTAGGTTTAATCTCATTTGACTTGGGAATTTCTGATTCATCCTTGGTCATTTGAGTTTGACCTTTGAAACCGGTCATTAGAAAAGAATTATCATGCACATTTTGATTAACAGGAAATGACATGTTGTTTGCAAACATGTTATTCTAGTAAGGCATGCTAAATGGCATTTGAGACATACTAAATGCATCATAATATGGATGAGGTGCAAATGGCATATTAGCAAATTGTGCATTCATATTCTGAGTAGACATAGCATTCATAGGCATGGTTGGCATAGCAGTCATGTTGGGAAAAGAGGGAGGTACAAACATAGGAGTAGGCATGGCAAGTTTGAAATTAACAAACAGGTGATTAATACTACCACACTTAACACAGATTTTTCTTGGTGCATATTTATCAGGTGTGTAGTTGTTATGCTTGTTAATTCCTACTTTCCCATTTCTATTGTTTTTCTTTTTAGCTTCTGCTTTAACCTCAATCTTTTCTAATCTGTCATTCAATTACTTGATGGACAGATGACCAACATTAACTTTCTTCTCCTTCTTCACTTGACTTGATTCTCCTGGAACAAAGTTTTTGGAAACTGATCCATATTTCTCATTCAGCTTGGTAAGCTTAGCTTTGCTCACAGGTTTACTTACAGCCAACGGATGTGGCTCTTTGTCACTCGACGGATAATCTTTTTGATTATCCGACGGATGATTCTCATCATCCGTCGAGTCCGCATCTGTCAACAATCCTTCAACCAAATTGGATCCCAGCTTCTCCTTACTCTTCTTCCAGGATGCATCACAAAAGGACTCAATACCTTGAACTTTAGTGATTTGAGCATGGACATCTCTGAATGATTTCCATGCTTTAATTACTTCATGTTCTTGTTCAAGCTGCTTCTTTAAAATCTCTTCTGTCTTCAAGGACTCAGTTAATTCATCATTAGCAATCTTACACTCAATTCTCAATTTCTCAAATTCAATAAACCGAGATTCTAGCACATTATTCCTCTCACTTAAAAACAAATTATTTTCTTTAATTTTAGCATTTTCCTTAGTGAGGGACTTAAATGTAACACACACGTGATATAATTCTGTGGACATGTCATTGATTGCACCATTACACTCAGCTTTATATAAATGTGCTAAGTTAGTGGTGATTACCTGATTACTTGAAGAACTTAATTCTGTTTCATCAGACTTGGCCATCAGGGCTAGATTGGCATAGTTTGTTTCTTCATCTTAATCTAAACCATATGCAGCCCAGTCATTCTCCTGTGTGATGAAAGCCTTTTCCTTTTGTTTGAGCAACTCAAAGTATTTCTGTTTATAATCAACAGGCTCAAACTTCTTCTTGCTAGAATCAGACTTTCTACATTCACTGGCAGAAGGCCATGCCAAGCCACATTTTAAACATTTGAATTTGGATTTATCCACCATGTTTCTATTTGGCTTGGATGCTCCAAAATTCTTTTTGAATTTGAGCTTGGAAAATCTTCTGGATAGGAATGCTAGATGTTCATCAATATCATCCATATCGTCTTGGCTCAAGTGATCTTCATTTACATCTACCAGCCCTTTGCACTTACTTTCACAGACCTTTGATGTAGACTCAACAACTTCTACCTTCATCTCTTTCTCTTTCTCTAACTCAGCAACCAATGTTATGGACCCTCCTTTCTTCCTTCCTTTCTCCGTCCTCTCATCTTGCTCAATTTCAAGCTCATAAGTTTTTAGGATGCCATACAGTCTCTCCAAGGTAAACTCCTTATAATCCTGTGAATTTCTCAATGAGACTGTCATTGGTTTCCACTCTTTTGGAAGAGATCTAAGGAGCTTGAGGTTAGAGTCTTTTGTTTGATAGACTCTTCCATGCAACTTCAGAGCATTTAGTAGCTTTTGAAATCTACTAAAATTGTCCATGAGAGACTCACTTTCTTCACAGTGAAAGTGCTCATATTGCTGAATTAGCAGCTGCATCTTGTTCTCCCTTACTTGCTCAGTACCATCACAAATAATCTAGATTATGTCCCAAACCTCTTTAGCTGTTTTGTAGTTAATGATGTTATCAAACATATCACCATCAACTCCATTGAACAATATATTCATGGCCTTCTTGTCTTTCCTGACTTGCTCAATATCAGGATCTGACCATTCATGCCTAGGCTTAGGAACAGATGGTTCATTGCATGTTGCAGCTCTCATTGGTACATGAGGACCTCTCTCTGTGCAATCCACATAGGCCTCATCTTGGGAAAGAAGATGTAGGTGTATTTTCACCTTCCAGTGGTGATAGTTATCTTTGTCCAGAAAAGAAATTTTAACTCCAACATCCGTCTTGTTCATCTTGTTGTTTGTTGTGATCTTTACACTCTTTGTACTTCAAGAGCTTACTCTGATACCAATTATTATTCCCTAACAATACAACAAGAATTACAGAAGAGGGGTTGAATGTAATTCTGGCTACTTTTTCAATATTTTAAAACAGTTCTAACTCGATAAATATATGAGTATTTGATTTGCAGAATGTGGAATAAAAGAGTTATATAAATCAAAACATAAAGTAATAAAAACACAAGTTTTTAAAACTTTCTGGTGGATTTGAAAGTATCCACCATATATATATCGAATGAGAACTCTGTGAAGCTTGATTAGATCACAGCTGCTTACAAGTACGAACAACTGAACTTACAGAGAAATGCTATAGAATACAGCTTGAACATGTTTCTCTGGAAATGTGTGTGCTTAATTAATTGTTCCACTAGTTACACTTGGTTTATATATCACCAAGTTTACATGACAATAACATAAAATAATAAAACAAAACATATCTAGTCTAACTTCATGCTGCTTCACTACTCTATTCCTGCATCTTTGAATCTCTTCATAATAGCATATAAATGGTAATGCTTCTTTGTTCTCAAATTCCTGCTGAACAGGCTGCCACATTCCTTTTGAAAACACCCAATGTATGTGACTGTGTTGTCACTGTCAACAGATATTTGAATTTGATCATCCGTCGGGTACATGCTTGTCATCCGTCGGGTAGCTTTGTTGATCATCCGTCGGGTAGCTATTTGTCACTTGACTCCATTTCATTTATACAGAATTATAAGACATCTTATATTTACAATTAATCAACCTATTCTGCATATCCACTAGTAGTCAACATGACTCATATGCTCCTACAGAATCTACACAAAGTTGTTTGCAGAAATGTGCTACAATACTTAATTGTTACATAAGCTACTCACCCGGTGGATGTAAAATACTCATCCGTCGGGACTATATTACATCATCCGTCGGGACAATATTTAATCATCCGTCGAGTGCTACAAAATTCACTAAGTTAAATCTACTAAGGTGTTTTGTTTAATTTATCATCAAGTTCACAACATATTCCTAACAATCTTGCACACTCTTCAAGCTGCTTTTTGTAGACTTGTCAATCCAACTGGTTTGGATTATTTGTTGATTGTTAATCTTGGATGTTAAACTGGTCTGCAATTTGTACTTTGAGATTTTACCTCAAGATCTCTAGTTAGGCATATAGAGAACTTGTCATCTCGATAAGTATATTGGCTTATCGAGATCTCTAATCACTCTATTGTTGATTTGACTTGTAGAGTTCTCTGAGTTCTCTATAAGTAAATTTGGCTTATCGAGATCTCTAATCTTCATATCTTCACTTTAACTTATCGATATCTCTGAGTTCTCTAGTGACTTATTGACTTGTCGATAACTCAGAGTTCTCTAGTCAAATTTGACTTATCGATAACTCAGAGTTCTCTAATGAATGTTGACTTGTCGATAACTTTTAGTTCTCTAGTGAAGAATTGACTTGTCGATATCTCCAATCTTCATGTCTTCAATTTGGTTTGTTGATATCTCTGAGTTCTCTAGTAGCTTTCCAGAGTTCTCTATAAGTCATTCTTCTGGAGTTCTCGAATGACTTTTCTATAACTAAATATGTGACTTGTAGAGATCTTGACTTAGAACATTTTTCTCAAAACAGATTTATTCAACTCTGAGCTTCTTCATAATTCTTCTGAGGCATGATCTTCTTGATCTTCTTGATCTTCTTCCAGATAGAATTTTTAGGCTTGATACTGTTTTAAGAAAAAGACTCCAGTCTACTCCTTTGACATTTTTACAGACTTTAAATGTTACAAGTACAAAATGCAAATTAAGATTACAATACAACTTACTTAGGGTTGTCAATTTGACTTATTCTTATTATTGTACATGCATGTCTTGCACAACACATTGTAATTCTAGATTAATACCTATAGAATTCTATTTTAGCACCAAATATAAATTTATATATACATGATGAATATTTTATTAGAAAAAAATTATGCAATTACAAACTATATAAAACACAAATTTAGCTAATAATAAGAAATTTAATATGCAATTACTTAGTAATGTTGATTTAATTTTTTGTTAAATTATCCATCAATGGTGTTACTACTAAAATTCTGATGTAAAATATTAGTTATGTCTTTTTGAACAACATATACATAATAACGTTGAGTTTCTTGTTGTAATAAGATTTGAGTTAATGAAAACTATATGTAATTTAAAAAGAAAAATTGCAATAGTCGTACAATTTTATTTATTATATATTTTAATAAAAAAATAAAATAAATTTTTATAATCAATATTTAATATTAAAATTTTAATCTGGGCCAGTATTTCGCACGGGTTATCAACTAGTATTAATAAAGGATAAATGGTCTAATCAAAAGTTTTAGTAGAATTAAAATACATACAAAAGTAGAATTTTAAGATATACATGAATAAATAAGTGAAAACAAAAGTTGGTGATACCAAAATTAATACTTGATTTCAATTATTAATAAAGGTTATTAATTAATTCTTTATTAATAAGCCACATTCCAATTTTAACATCAGCTTGTTATCAAATTTTACTTGAGCGCAGACTCTGATTCGGTAATCACTTCTCCGGAATCATATGGGGCCGGCGATACATAATAAAATTGCCAACGAACAAAGGAATTACGAGTCAAATATGCTACTAGAAAGCAACGGCTAACCAAGCAGATGGATTTCACTTTTATTTATCCCCCTAGTTATAGTTCCCTCTTGGACAAGAAAGCTTCGCCCCTTTTACACTCTCTGCCTTGTTTGACTATAAAATGCTCCCACCTGTTTTGATTAGAGTGTGCAAAAAATCCTAACTCCCAATATTAAAAAAAAAATCTAAAATTATTAAATACATGTAAATATCTTTGTTATGTCACAATTTAGGACATTTTTAATATACTAAGTCCTGAATTTTGAACACAAGTGTATGATTCATTTTTAATAAATTTTGATGCTACATGGAATGCTTTACAGTAATATTTTCATTTTTTAGGGTGCCAAATTTTTATAAAGCTCGAGGCCTACAAAATAATATTATATATTGATCAAAATTTTCTATTCACCTCCTTACAAATTTTAAAAATACACCTCTTTACAAAATTAATATTAAATAGCCGTCGGTAAAAGCTATATTATACTGCAAAGTCTATAAGGACCGACTATAACTTCACGTAAACCTCGCAATACTGGTATACGATATGTGAACACGGAATGAAACGATACAAATAATTAGTGTATGGATTCGAAAATTTGGTACACGAATATGAAAGTACACGAACACGAAAAAATACGGATATAATTAGTGTCGGGTCTGGGTTTCCGATATAGGTACACGACACGGAACGAAAGTACACGGAATAAATAAATAAATAGTTAAATTTTTTAAAAACTATAATATATATATATATATATCCCGCTTCCAAACTCTTCTCTTTCCAATTTAGATCCATATATATTACTTAATTTTGATCAAATAGTTGACTTTATGATTTTAATTTCTTTTGAATATCAAACAATTTGTAATTTGTTGTACGCAAAAACATTTTCACTTGTTTCGTGTTTTTGTATTCAGAACTTTGTTGTTCACTATATATGACCATTTAATTATCTATTATATTTTTTAATATTTAATTTTTTTCATATATAATCCGTGTACTTTAGTGTACCAAAACGGGTAAACACGAATATATTAGTGTCGGATTAGTGTCACCAAATTGGTACACGAATCCAAATCCGAATCGGGTTCGGATTTAAGATTTGATACACGAAAATATAAAAACATGAAAATATATTGTATATTGAACATTTGTACACGACACAGAACGTTTTCAGGTATAGCTTCATTTATATATAGGTGTTTACAATGATAAAGTAGTTTATGTGAAAGCAGTACTTCGTTCTCAACTATCATACAACAGTTTTGGGGTTTTGTATTCGTTTAGTAAGTTTTAACTTAATTATCTATTATAAACCCCATGACCATGTTTGTTTCATAATATTAAATTTGGAATAATATTATAATTCTCTAAATTTTCCAATCTCGTATTTATTTTGTAAAAAAATAGTGAAGGGTTATACAAATAATCATTTAAATGATTTTATCAAATATTTGTTATGTTGGATTAGAGGATATGACTGCAATTCCCTCTAATACTTGTTGGGAGGAAGTAATTATTATATCCCCTCCACAAGTCATTTTTTAAAGGATTATAATCCTCTCTAATCTCATGTAAAACAAACATAAGATTGGAAAATTTAAAGTACTATATTTCAATTTCAAAGATTATCCCTCAGATATATGATAAAATTTTAAAGAATTATAGTGCAATCTCACGCTAAAATCCTTCCAAACAAAACATATGATAGAATTATTTTATCCATACAACTGATTTTAATGAATTAATTATCTCCGAATTATTATCTCGAAATTATAATCCCATAAAATAAATATGGCCAAGAACATAAAATAATGGAGTAACGGAGAACCATATGTTTTCTCGTAATTAGGTACTTAACGTATAGCCACGGGTTTGATAATGAAGTAGTGTGGATGGAATTAACATAGCCACATCTTCCTACTTCCTAATAAATCCATGACATTAAAGCATGTTTAGTAGATGATTTATTCATTACCCGACTCTTTCAAACTAGTACAGATATGATTAATTAATCTAACTAAATAACAAAGACTTTGATTAAGATTAAGCACCAAATTATAAGTTTGTAAGCTTGTAGCTAGATAGGGACCTAGCTAGGGTTGGTTCAATGTTAACTCACTTGTTTGCTACTGAAAATGTAACTATATATAACTATAGATTCAATCCTAAATAATTACATTTTAATTAAGATTCATTACGTACATTTTTTAAAATCCTCGTCTCATTCCTCTTGCATGCTCTCATGACATTGAACTCACCAAAAGATCATTCTTTTATATATATATATATATATATATATATATAATCTCGTACTTGGTTCAGTTTATAGATACCTTGACTTATTTTAAACAGGGATATAACAATATTTCACCACCATATTCTAAATTTCAATTCGTATATTTATCTAAAATTGAATGCTTGAAGTTGGAGATGGTAAGTCTCTAAAATTTTGATTTTAAACGGTTGAAGTATGTGATTGAATAAAAAGATGATTTGTTTATTGTAAGAAGAAAAGAGAGAAGGGGTTAACTAACATTTTTGACTACTGCTTAGGGCTAATAAAACAAATAATTAGATAAAAAGTGGATTCCAATGCATGACGAATGGGAGGAAGCTAGTTGATGAAGCTAATATCCAAAAAAGTAATGGAATATATATAGACGAGGACAGGTGATGCAACTCATCCACCAAACAAACATACAAATAATACAAATACATACACCTTAACAACTGATGTAACAAAGATTTGTTGCCACACGAACTATCAATTATATTATTATTCCGAAAATGATTTGAATACACTTCCCTTCCCCCCCTTAATAACTTCTATCAACTTAGCAATTAACTGCTCAATCATCCCTACAAAATGATTGTTCACATTTTTAATTTTGAGTGGATTAGATGCGAAATATGTCCCCGTCCGTAATTATTTATAGTTATACATTTATAATATGTGTATTATTCTTGTACGTTGACAGAATATTTGTATGTATTGCAATTATTTTGGTCATATTGTTGCATGCATTACAAGTTAGAACCGGTTGGCAAGCATGTAATTAGAAGTCGCTTAGACAAATTGGGGGGGGGGGGGAGGGTTATTCTAATAATTGTGTTTGCCGATGAATTAATTAGCCGGTGGTTTATGTTTGAATCTTTCTTATGTTAGCTCTAACTCTTGTTGCAGAGCTTTGCGCATAAGGAGAGTACTCTTTCTCTAGTCACTATCTTCAAATGTTCTACAAGTTCTTTTCCTGAAATTAGATTCTACTAATAGTTAGGGCTGTACGTGGTTTGCACGGTTTGGTTTCAACGTAATTAAATCAAAATTTTCAAATAATTTTATATTTCGTAGAACGAAACACTAAAATCAATCAACATTAATATTTTAAAAACAACAAGGATCAACAAATGTTAATACTTGATTTCCTTTTAAACTTGTTTTTCTCGGTATCAACAACGGTTTAGTTCGTAAAAATAAGAAGGATCATATCATAAACCAATATATTTAATTTCTACTATTTTCAAAAAAGAAATAAAGATAATATGACTTTACTCGTTAAAAAGGGGAAAAAAAGAACCAAGTAACCTAACTTGCATAAACATACATGAATAGAAAAAATATAAAATTTTAGAATAATCAAATAAAAATATTTAAAATGCAATTCGCCCTACCCTTAACGCTTCGTAATAATATTGGCTTAATAATATTCGCCCTACCCTTGAACTACATAGAAAACATTACATATGCTATCTTCCCATACTTTGTTCAAAATTTCATACTTGCAAGTTTTGAACCACCAAACCTGAGTTCCATATACTGCAACTTGCTAATGATATTCAATATTCTCATAAAAAAAACAACTAGTAAACTAATTGATACGACACCCCAAGTGACGGCTTACGATTATTAAATATTGAACTGTTAGATGTGCTAATGAAGTAAGATATGGTGGTTTGGTTGTTATGATCAATCCGGTGTTTGAAATTTTAAACTTGCGGGGAAGTATCTAAAGAGTGTTTTCTAAAGCTTGCAACCCAGCAGAAAAGAAAGACTAACGATAAATGTAGATTTGTAATGTTATTATGAGATGACTCTTTCCTACTTGATGGTTTGGTTGTTGAAATTATTATTATACTACTATAACCGACACTTCCTAGCCCTCAACAATCTGTCGGTTAACAACTAAAATTCTCCACGCATCTTGCAACCATATTAACCCATGTCCATGTTTCTTTACTTTTTCAACACAAGTTGTGATACCACACTAATCAATTCAATTTACTGCTTGTGAGAGCGTGATTATGATCATCATCATAATATGTTATAAATATGGGATTCATTTCTGTCTTGGTCCCATTTTGAAAGTCGAGAATCGTAATTGTTAACGGTTAAAATTTTTAAAAACTTATGATACATTTCAGTCTCGCTCACGTTTCAAAAGAAGAAGGAACCTCGAATTTGATAGGAATGTGCGAATATCTGAATTTTGAGGTCGAAGTTCTGTTTTGAACTAATTATTCCGAAACTTTGTCAAATCTTTGCTTATGTTATTAGGGCAAGAAGAGTCCTTGATATCAAAATTTGTTTTACAAACACATATTCTTAAGAAAAGCTAACAACCAATTAATTTTAAAATCCATTGGATTCGATATGTCTTTGTGCTAATTAATTAGACAAGTGCTCCACTTAATTTTACTTTATCATTTGATTAACTTTCAACTTTATAATGAGAGATTAAGGGAGATTTTTCCCTTTAATACCGTCTTAACTTGTCCTTTTACCTTGTAATGGGGTTTGGTATAACACTAGTGATTAAAATAGAATAACGCGATTTTGGAGTATAAACCTGCTTTTGGACTACTCCAAATTATGACATGATGATGTTATTTATCTATTTCTAAATATGACCTAATTAAGCAATATGATGATCACTAAATTAAAGAGGAACAAGCAACATGAATTATAAAAAGAAAAAGGAGGGGTTCGGTCTTGGGTAAGTGATTTTTTATGACATGTTCTTAACCATAGTGTCTCTTTGCACTTACATTGATGTGAAGATCTGCGGAACTACTGGTTTCAGATAATCTGAGCCTAAATAATATTTTAATCAAAGGCGGGAATTGTGGAACCTTGGTAGTGTTTGAACAATTTTATCCAAATATACCTAAATAATTCCAGCTCGGCTTCAATTATGGAATTGTTTATTGCGCAGTTGAAACAAGAAGAAGAAGAAGCAAAGTGAGTAGATAAGTAGACATGCAGGACTGTTTCATTAACATGATGAATATAAATTTTGACTAACCATGACACTTAGTTGTCAATGGAACTAAAGATAGAAAAATTCTATCCATCAACTTCATCATTTATGCATAAAGTGTGTTTCCTCTTTCAATTCCATTTTATTCAATAATTCTATCCCTTTTGACTGATATTTCATCTTGCATGCTATGTTAGCTGTTTTGCCTTGTTCATCAAATAATACCACATTGCTTGTTCCTCTGCTTTGGATGTTGTCATTTGCGGGTAACAAGAGTTCTGGTGATTAACATTTCATAGGAGAGGCTAATAGTATGTTGATACTTCTAAACATTTTTTTGTAATGAACAACAATTTTCGACTACAAGAATATCCGTAAACGATCGTGTTAATTGTTAATCTCTTTTGAAATATGTGTAGAAAAGTCGAATAATTTATATTTGGGAAATATCTATTTTTATTTGTATACACCAATGAGAAATTTCAGTGAAGGCCAGCACATGTGTACATAATCTTCACTACACAATACAATAATTTACAAGAAAATTGTGGCATGATGTGTTGGCAATTGTAAAAATTCAAACTGATTTCACAAGACTTGAGCACTTTTCATGGCATGTTGTCTTTGGGGGTAGGTACTGTTTGTTGATAGATAATCATTCATGCCCATACACTATCCATATACCATATCACAATTACCCAACAAACATGAAGAGCATGCTTGCAAGATTCATAGTCCATAGAATTGGAAAGGGTATTTTAGACCATTCAAAAACTGGTATGTTCCACTCTGTTTCTTTGACTATATTAAATCTTGACATATATTTAGTATCACATTTCCCAATATAGTATCTAGTACAACTTTTATAAAAATAAAATCACAAAAATCAAGAATAATTTTTTAATAAGTATAATTCAAATATGTCAAGAGACTCTGGACAGCTAAGCTAAAGACTAATGTTGTTTCTACTTAAAATGCTTAGGATTTTACCATACACTTAAGTTGGAACTTAGGATATTCTTGAGTTCACACTAATTTGATTTGCTGAAATCATAGTAACTTGTAAGTATTCTTCTAAGTAGTATAATTATTATTCTTAATATAATGTTGAAGTTTGACTATCAATTTATTGTCTTGAAAATAAGCCACACAACTAATAAAGTTCTGTTTTTTTATTGAGTTTATATTAATCAGTGATAGTCACCTTCAAGTGTCAATTTTGAAAGTTTGATTCTCTTTTTATACTTATTTTTAAGGGAAATTCTCATGCTTATGTTTTACTACTATATGTAAGGCATTACCTACCACTTACAAGTCCATGTTTTCATATTATCCCCACCACTATTACAACCATTTTCAGAATTCCATGTGCTTTGTTGTGTGTGTTCCTTACAATTCCCTCAAATTTGAGTACTTCAATTGTCAGTTTTTTGCATAAAGACTCAATCTTCAGTGTTTCTTGATTGATTTTCCCACTTGGGCTATTCCTTAAAAGTCTGTAATGCATATCTGGGCTCAGTTCTTTTGATAATGGAATTGATTGCTTGGTTGAATAAGAGAAATTTTAGTATAAGAGATCTGGGGTCCAAGTGTTTGGTACTTTTTGTTCAGTGGGAAGCCTGAATTTTAAATTTCATTAAGTGCAGGTATGATGATGAATTCTTGATTATGAACTTGTGCATTTAAGATTTCTTGATATGAATATATAATGCATGTGTGTATCATTGCAGTCTGCATTCAAGAATGTAACAGTTTTTTTCATTGCATGAGAAATATTTATTGTCTTTAAATTGTTTGGTTAAGGTAGAAGGCCTGGTCCATTGATTCTTTTGATTTCTTTTTGTCTGTTCTCTGCAATGTTTAGTTTTGAGGTGATACAAGTATGAGCATCAAAATATTATTTGCTTTTCTTTCTTTCCAGCTATCCCTGCTTTTTCTTTATACTTCTTAAATGCTTATACATATTAGCTGAAAGGAAATTGAAAACAAAAATTACATTAGGAATGATCTCATGTATATCATTAGGAACGACAGTCTACAAGTACAACATTTGCATTAAAATCCACTCCCTAAACTATAAGAGGCTATTAAATTGTGAATTTGTCTTTTGTAAGTCACATCTTTGGATCTTCTCATGAGTTACTAAATTTTGATAACAATATAATTATTGATAATATTGGACACCTTGTAGGTACCTAATATTAGATAGAAATGGGGCTTGTGGATGATCTGACAAGAGAAACACCGATTTTACATATTCCAGTGTGGGCTTTAGTTCTGATCTTTGTGCTTGTGTCTATAATACTCTTGGTGCTTCCAATTTGTATATCAAGAAAGAAGTCTAACAGGGATACCAGCAAACTTCCTCTTAGCCAAGATCATGTTGTATCAAGTGAATTTAAAGAGATAAGGATTGATCATAATTCAGCAAACAATTTTGTTGTCGATGAGGCTAATCTCAAATTTTCGAAGGACAAGTACAATGACAAAGATCCCGACAAATTTTCCTTGCATTTGCACCAGACAAAGAATGCTGATAAAAGCAGTCAATCAGGTTCCTTTAATAATATAGAGAAAGGTGATTTTGGTTCTGGATCAGGAGAAAAAGGGGATGGTATTAAAAATAATGTTAAAAGGCCTTCTTCCCATCCGTTAACCATTTCTTCTCCTTTATCGGGTCTATCTGACTTTTCTCAACTTAGTTGGGGTCATTGGTTTACGTTGAGGGATCTGCAAGTAGCAACAAATAGATTTTCCAAGGATAATGTCATAGGTGAAGGTGGTTATGGAGTAGTTTATCGTGGACATCTGGCTAATGGATCATCTGTAGCCGTCAAAAAGCTCTTCAATAATCAGTAAGTACAAAAAAGTTGGATTTAGTTCTTCTGGTCTCATAACTAGATTTTATATATTAAGCTAATGTAGTTTACTGAAAATATGCTGGCTAGAGGACAAGCAGAAAAGGACTTCAAGGTGGAAGTCGAGGCCATTGGTAATGTTCGCCATAAAAACTTGGTAAGGCTTCTGGGGTACTGCATCGAAGGCACCCAAAGGTAACATATTTTAAGCTCTTTGCATTCGTTTTACAGTTCCGATCACATTTATCATGGATAAAAATAAAAACAACCCAATAATGGAGTATCGTTTTGCTATGAACTTCTAATTAATTTATTATATATATATATTTTAGTTAAAATTTCCTTCAATTTTTGAATGTCAACACGGATGAATACATAGATTATTCTTGTAGATGCAGTAGCATCTTTTTAGAAGGAAATCTTTATAAGAATAAGCCTGGAGTGTATCAGCCTTACTAATAAACTTGCCTGTTTTCTAAACTATAATTGCTTAAATTCAGGATGTTGGTCTATGAGTATGTCAACAATGGCAATCTAGACCAGTGGCTTCATGGAGCTATGAGTCACCAAGGATATCTAACTTGGGAGGCTCGCATGAAAGTTGTCCAAGGCACTGCTAGGGCGTAAGTTCATATTTGGCTTGCTTTACATCTTAAAAAGTATGGAACTTTTAGTTTGTCGTAGTTTAACTTTATGTACAAAATGCAGGCTAGCTTACTTGCACGAGGCTATTGAACCAAAAATTGTGCACCGAGACATCAAATCTGGAAATATACTACTAGATGATGACTTCAATCCTAAAATATCAGATTTTGGTCTGGCCAAGTTGTTGGGCGCAGGAGAGAGTCACATTACAACCAGAGTTATGGGTACCTATGGGTGAGCCTGTTTATTGAAACTTTTTTGTAGTTCTACTATTTGATCTCTTTATTTTTTTTACAATATTTACCGGCTCATATCTCTGATGTCTTGTACTGATAACTGCAGATATGTAGCACCAGAATATGCAAATAGTGGCCTTCTAAATGAGAAGAGTGACGTCTACAGTTTTGGGGTGGTGCTTTTGGAAGCAATTACTGGAAGAGATCCCGTGGATCATGATCGTCCAGCAGATGAGGTACCCTACTCTCTTTAAATTCATTTCCTTGAGATTAAAATGCTTGATAAAGAACCATTGTATTGTTGAGCTTCAAAGCACATTAATCAAGATGTGAAGATCACAGGGGATTTTGATGTTCAGTAGAACGTAGTTATGGTAGTTGCCAATATTATGTTGATGTAATAAAACAATGTGCCAGGTTTTTTATAAGAATTACTAAATGTTATTAAAAGACTGGGACAACAATTGCAGTATATATAATAAGTTGATTTAGTACATAAGAAATAAAGATAGTAAATCATAGGAAATGTTTAAGTTTACTGGGCTTGAACAAACAGCTCTTATACATTCATGGTTGTGCAGGTAAATATGGTTGACTGGCTCAAATTGATGGTTGCTAATAGACGATCAGAAGAAGTAGCCGACCCAACAATGGAGACTAAGCCATCCAGAACTGCTCTGAAACGAGCCTTACTGGCTGCCCTGAGGTGTGTCGACCCAGATTCTGAAAAAAGACCATCTATGAGTGAAGTTGTCCGTATGCTTGAGTCAGACGATTATCCATTGCCACGTGAGGTAAAACATATATATCTTGACATAACTCAACCAGGAATAAATGACAGGTCTATATAGTTTAGGTGATTTAATGAATCATGCAAGAATAAGATAAATTTGTTGTATGTTTAACTTCCAGAGTCGAAGACGTCAAAGGAATCAAACTGGAGGGGCAGAGGCAGATAACAGAAGCCAAAGCTCTAGCACAAACAAGTATAAAGTTCCCAACTTGACTCCAGAAAGCAGAGATGACCAAAGGGGATAAATATAGAAGGGTTTTCCTACACATGCAATAAGGTGTAACATTATGCAAATGGGCTAGTGGTCCAGCAATTGATAGTCTGCCATTTAGTTATTTTTGTATTTAGAATTATATTTGTTTTGTGCATAGGATCAACTATTCTACAAGTAGACTTTGGTAGTGATGGTGTGTATAGAGGTCTGATAATATTTGTAGTACTAATATATAATATTAGCAGTCTGTTAAAAAAAGAACTTCACTTGGAAGGGTTAACAGCATTGTTTTATGTTGGTGATGTTTGGAAACTAACGCATTTGCTGTCCAGGGTCATTTGCTTTTCTGTACATTACATTAAAAATTGAAAACATGTAATGTGTAAATATTGAGATTGGCCCTTTTGAATATGCAACCTTGTAGTCAGTGTCCTATACATGATCATATTCTCTCTGGTTTTGAGTAAAAGAATTATAATTCTAAATACAACCGTCTAAGTGAGGTACATTTTGTATTTAGGTAAATGGTATTCTCAGGTCTAATTTTTACTTTTTTATCAAGTCATAATTTTTAGTTGAAAAATGTAGAAATTTTAATTTAAGTCCCGGCGAACTCAGAGAAAAATTAGCTATAAATCATTTTAGCCATAATTTGGATGCCTTTTGAGAGATGAGAATGGCACTTTTCTTGCTGGTTATGGTGGAAAATTTGCAAGTAAAATATTAAAATCCTAAAATAGCATAGGCTGGAGAAGATGAAAATTTTAAATGTTTACATTGAGCTGGATTCACTTGGAGTCGTACAAGCTTTTCATCAGGATCCTAATGCTATCTCTTATTTGGGTTCTATCATTTCTTGACTGTGTTTCTACCGTAAAGGACCAGTGCATCTTCAATGATTAAACTTGGCTAAATAATTTAAGTGACATCGTGTATGTGGCATTTTCATGTAAAATGTTTACCACACCCCCTTAACAAAAATTATAAATAACCATTTTTCATTTGTACAATGTAGAAACCTCTTAGATATAATTATATATAATATTATGATAATCTCATTGGATTATTTACCAAAATCACTAGTCAAATAGCCAATCATCTTACATTTTACTATTCAAGGTGCTCTTCAAGTCCTATAATATTTATTTCAATAGATGTTGAGCCAACTTAGTGGTTCATGCATCTTTTATTTTGACACCCAAAAGTACTTTTTAGTTCCTATGTTAAAAGCAATAATAATCATGACCATTTTACATTTACCATTGTACTTGCACTAATCGATAGACCTCATCATTGTGAAATATTAACATCAACAATTAGGAAATCCAACTCATTATATTCTTTTCATTGTAACAATATATATACATTTGGTAAACAGTGCACATTGCACAATACAACTTCATTTCATTATTCCATAAAAGGATTATTTAATTTTAAGGAAAAATTTAATATAACAGCAATACCACTCTTAGTTCACATGTATATCGGTTCTGTGCAGTGTGCATTACACCAAAAAGAATTTAAAAAATCAGGTATTTTTTTCATCGCTGAGGAGTACCGAACAAGTACTCCATAACAAGAACAAGCCCAAGTCAAGTTGCAGGACATAGACGGTACAGGATGGATGCACTAGTGATGCGATTCACTGGGAGGGCCAGATCGAGTATTTAATAATGGTTGAAGTGCCTTCACAACAATACTCATGTTTGGCCGGAAATCAGCTTCATATTGTACGCACAACGCAGCAACTGCAGCCATCTGTTTGCAGCAAGGAAAGTCATGATATAAAGTTTAATTTCAGTGAATCATATATAGTAGTCACAATGGGATTCTTATCAGTTCAAGGGCAAAAACAACCAAAGGTTAAAGGTTAACAAGAAAACAGCATATGATGTAATAACTATTTCTGAGACCCTTGCGGTCGCGGAGATACATAGTGAACTTTCTATATTCATAAAATAGTTATAACGTGTGTGGTGTGAGCCACTGAGCCGTGTGCCCAAATAAATAGGTTCTACATTCTTTGGAGGTGTGGGGAGAAGTGGGTGGGACGCAGGATGTTGAAATTGGAAGCATATTTATATGCTTTAGCTTTACTATATCAAATTTAAATCGTAATATAGAATACCTTAGCAACAGCCTTGGGTGGGTATTCTCCATTTAGTCGAGTATCAACACACTGCTTAACCTTGTCTTCGCTGAGTCTTGGAGTTGCCTTACAAAAGCCAAAACTTCAAAGTCAACTAAAATGGGAAATATGTAAAAACTAAAAAATTATGATACCAACATGCATGACAACATCAATTATCAAGCACCATTCAATAGATGAAAAGAGCCAAAATGAGTACCCATGTCACCAGACTCTGCTGTCCTCGCGGTAAAGTATGATCTACAGGTTTACGCCCAGTCAAGAGTTCCAATAGGACCACACCGAAGCTGTACACATCACTCTTTGAGCTCAGCTGTCCAGTCATTGCATATCTACCACAAAAAGTGTAAAACTGGAAACTCAGACGTGGCAACTTTAAAACAAAATGCAGATCAGATTTAAATGAAGAAATAAACGTCTTACAAATTTATTAATGGGGCAAGCGCAATCTTTTTGTTGAGACTTGTCACCTATTATTAAATCTCACACGCCGTCTTCAATTATTTTTCTATGTAAGTATATATAATGCAGCAACAAAGAACAAAAACACTATAAAGTTCTACATATATACCTGGTTTTAGGTCAATATACAAAGAGTGATTCTAAAAATTTGAACAATATGTATTTTTTTTTCGAAATTTTAGGATTTCTTATGAAGTTACTTTGTTTATCAGCTGTAGTCTTTATGTTCATGTTTAAATTGCATGACATTGTCCAATATCCATTCCTCGTTCTGCTCAGTGGTTTAGTTTGGGCACCTGTGATGAGCTTAATCTAGTGTCACAAAGCCCAAGGTGAACAAGGTCCTACAACCATCTTTAATTCCTGACTTTTAGAAAATAAGTTATACTCTTCTTGAACCTATTGAATGTGCCACTACTTAAAGTTTTGCTGAGTTCGAGCACATAATATTTTTAGATTGATTAACATTGAGTACACTGATGATCACTCATGTCAAGCATGAAAGACTTCACATGCTAAATTATACTGGTTGCTAACAAGTGATTGCTTTAAGCTTGGTAACCAGACTTAAACTTTGGCATGATAATTCAGATGTTTAAAAAGATTAAAAGGAGAAAAGGAAATGTATGGAACAGAAGAAAATTATGTTAAATAACAAAAGTAGTGCTTACTCAGGAGCATGATAACCAAAAGTTCCAAGAACACGAGTGGAGTGAAGACGTGCTGCCATGTCAGGCGCTTGATTTGACAGATCAAAGTCAGCAACCTTAGCCACATCATCATCAAAAAGTAAAACATTGCTGGACTTAATGTCCCGGTGAATAATGTGAGGTTGTGCCTTCTCATGTAAATATTCAAGTCCCTTTGCTGCCCCAACCGCAATCTTAACTCTTTGGGACCATGACAAAACAGGACCTGGCTGTGCACCTTTTACACCTTTTCTTCCTGATGTTCAGATATATTTTATTATGAAATGATAGAACTACCCGGACATTCTTACTACTAAAGACATGTAGTTAGACATAAAGATTATAATGTGGCATTTGATTGAAGTGATTTTTGACATGCTACTGTTTGCCCAAATGCTGCAGAACTAAGTGACAGAAATTTACTTTTTTAAAGATTAAAAGCAAAACACTAGTCCAATTAAGGAAGCAATTCAGATGAAGAATATACAGAATGCAAGCTCACAAAATCTTTGTAATGCTGTCAGGTTTTACATATCTTCTCTTTTTTTTTTCTTAGTAATCTATCTTCCATGTATATGTCTTAATCTATTGTGAAAAAATATAATATGATAAGGAGTAACAGGAAAGAGCAATAAAAACATACCTTGTGTAAATTGTAAGCATGGTGACTAGACCCGGCAATTTTGGACATGACATGAAAATTTAGAGCTTGTGTTTGCCTTTTTAGTACACGAATACACGGTCGAGATTTAGTGTCGTTTTGTGTTTGCCCTTTGAATACACGACACGACACGAAGTACACGACATAAATAAATATTAAAATTAAATATTAATTTTTATAATGAATATATGTATATTAATAATAAATATATGCATATTTAATTTAAAATAATACTTCATTTTATAATATTATATATAAATTTGGTCCAAATATATACGTTTCATATATTTGTAAAAAAAATTACCGAAAAATCTTATATTTTTATTTATTTAATTAAATAACTAAATTTATATTATTTTTCAATTTTACACGAAAACACGACACGAAACGGAAGTACACGAACACAATAATACACGAATCCTAAACGGGTCGTTTTGGGTTTGCCATTCAAGTACACAAAACACGAAAATACACGACATGGAAGTACACGACACGAATGATATGCCAGGTCTAATGGTGACACAAACAGTTTCTTAATCTATCCTTAAAAAGTTCACATGATAATATAGAATGAGATGTGAAGTTACGCTAATTTATATTATCGTTTTAAAAGCAACAATATATGCTATCCTTTGGCCCCACTTTGGGAAGAACCCTACGATCAAACTTCATAAAAGGTTCAAAAAGAAGAACCGGGAACAGCTTACCGTGAAGAATATCATGAAGGGATCCATTTGAAGCATACTCATAGGCAAGGACACGAAGACCACCATCCACACAATAACCAAGTAGCTCAACAACATTATCATGTTTCAGCCTCGATACCATAGAAACCTAAAATGGAGAAAACCAAAAACAGAAAATCAGATGCCAATTGTTTTAGACAAAAAAAATGAAACAGAAAGCATCTACAATTGTTGCAAACCTGTGCTAAAAACTCTTGGTCTGGTTGCTTACTAGAGTCTAACTTCTTTATGGCTGCAGCCTGCCCAGTTTTGAGGATGCCGTGATATACTCTTCCATAAGACCCCTCACCAATTAAAGCCTTTGTACCAAAATTATCTGTTATATCTTTCAATTCATCCACTTGAAGTGCAGAGACACTTATAGGCTGGACATCTATAGTCTGCGTGTCTTTCGGTACTGTCTCTCTGGCATGATAAGCTCCATTAGCACCTACACATTTATTTGAAATAAGCCCCAGCAACACATCAAATATTTTCTATCAATAGAATGATAGCATGCTGAAATGTGATACTGATGGGCCTATCCACACGATACTGCTGTAAATTAAAGCCAAAGAGCGGCATAAAAAATCACCTGCTAATAGAAAAAATATAAGAATGTCTACCTCAAAATAAATATGGCAGCACACAACATGAATCATAGAAAATAATATTAGTTCTTGGTAATAAGCATATCTCATTTTCAAAATTCATTCAATAAGGAGGCTGAAGAAGAGTTAATTACATGTCTAGCTGAAGTTTACCACAAATACAACATGTGTGCATACTCTTCACTTTATTAAAGTTGCGTACCTGGCGTTTACCAAAACACTGCAATTTGTGTACAGCAGTTAGTTTCCATTTAATTGTGTTATGTGCAGGTTTGGTTAACTACTAAAAGCATGGAAATATAAACACTTTAACCATCAAAGTATCCTGTCATTAACAACTCATAATTTTGACTCAGTATCGAGATCGGAATGCAAGTCAGAGACTGGATGTTTGTTGATGAACTTAGATAAGTTTTTGTGCTAAAACAATGTGTTTATTATTTACCATATTTTAGTGGAATTTAAAAACGATTTTTATGAGATCACAATTAAGAGAATGAAAGCTGAGCTTAAAGGCAAAACATGTTGGAGGATTCAATTCACCATGACTTTGATATTTTCAAACAAGAACCATTATTGTTCTGTTTTTAAATAATTTGTGTGCCTAAAAATGTTTCAAGTTTTGAAAATCATACATTTGTCTCAATCTTCGACTTGCATTTCGATATCGATGCCGAGTCAAAATGACGAGTTGGTTGCGACAGGATACATTGATGGTTATAATGTCCATATTCATAATGCTTACTTGAATGGTTAAACAAACTTTGACTTGATGCCTTTAATTTGAATTAAACGGATACCAATTGCAGCGTTTGTGTAAACTTGAGGTACACAACTTTATAAAGTGAATAGTAGGTACACACATTATGATGTAAAATTCAGGTATACACATTTTAATTAATTCACAGAACAACTATTAAATGTGCCAGAAATACAGAGAAGTCCTTGAATTTAACCTGCTGCCTGATGTGTCATATAAGGTCCATTATCAGCAGTCTTTTGCATACTATCTTCTGAGCAACAGCCAAAACAACTCATGATTTTTTCCTCAAGTAAAGACCGGATTCTGAAACATAGAGAAGGCAATTAGTAAGCATTTGGCAGTTACATAACCCAATCTTTTTTTAATCTAGAACAGCAACACAAAGAACGTAGGCATTGAACTTGGCACAAAGAATGTTAGCTCTCATTGCACATAATTGCATATCTGAAGAACATTGATCACTATGTTTTCTTTGTGTTATCAGATGGAAAGCTGTAGGTGCACAATCCTAATTCGTTGGGTGCTAGACGTCATGCAAATGACATATATCTAAACCACCTAAATTCTTAGTCGCATTTGCTATATTAGATGTCTCAAACTCAAAGTTTTAGCCACACAAAGAGTCAAGAAACTTAACCATTAATTATGTTAATAATATCAACAAACATTTACAAGAGAGTATAGTCAAATTAAATTGGAGCTCAGATATATCACAGATTAAAATTTAATAAACATAAATAATCTGTATTCAACAACAACAAAATGTAAAAAAACCGGTTATAGCATTTTTGCCTCAGTATAAACGTTGGAATTCAAAGATTCCTGTAGGAAGGATTAAATCTTTGAGACAGATGACATAATACTAAAATCATCTATCTGACATTATAATTCTCAATTTGTAGGCCTAACTAAATACTGGAAGCTTTCGTAGATCAGAAAACTACTTGACAAAGTAACAGCACACAACTGTCCTATAGTTAGCACTCAGCTCAGTAGAATCATATTTTTTAGTAGAAACACGAAGGTTTCTTTGAGTCATATTGTACATTAGAACCATATCATCCTAGGGTGGAGCCTGAGCTACACCTTCCTGTCACTCATTTATGTTCTCTATCAAATTAGCACTATTTATATGCACAATTGCACACACAACTTTCACTGCAGAAACAACAGTAATCGCTGTTTGTTCCTCATCATCAACATACATGATCATCAAGGTAAAATTAGATTGGTGACTCAAATAACTAATTGTCAACAAAGACAAAGTCTTTATCTTGTTAAACCACAAAAAAACAGAAATTTCAAGTAAAATTCAATCAAGGAGAGTTGAGTTGTATGGAATAATATCTGGTAGTTGTACACAAGCTGGTTAATGCAATTTTTTCACCAATCAATCAAATCCAAGAACCCTTTTGATCCACTTTTCAACATCTCCAGATCAACCCCCAATTTAACAGATAAATCTTCTTAAACCCATCTAAAGTAATCCTTTCAACATCAAACAAAAGATACTTCACTTGAATAGCAGAAAAATCAAATTTTAACACAAAGATGACTTCTTTCATACAAAATTAAACAAGAATTCACCATTTCAGAACAATCCTACAAACAAATCTTCTAAAACCCTTTAAAAATAATCCTTTCAACATCAAACACAAGATACTTCACTTGAATATAACAAAAATCAAATCTTTAACATAAAGATGACGTTTTTCATACAAATTAAACAAGAATTCACCATTTCAGAACAATCTAACAAAAACCCACAATCCCAAAAGTTAAAATAAGATCAAAACTGTAGAAACTGAAATTAAATAATAAAAAAGGTAAAAAGCTCACCTGGGTATATGACAGGTTTATGAATAAAACAGTCTGTTGAAGCTTGATGTAATAAAATACAATCAATCAGGGAAGTACAATCTGTAAAGAAAAGTTGAATGTATGTATATGTATCTGTGTGAGTACTAAATATGAAAGAAAGCCGCGTAGGATAAAAAGGAACATGCAAATGGAGAATGAAGAAAAGGGGAGAGAGAGAGAGAGAGAGAGAGAGAGAGAGTACATAAAGTAAACAAGTTAATGAGGGGGGCAGTAGTTGTGCTCTCCCTGTCTTGTTTGACTTGGTTCAACTTCAACACGGGCTCTGTGTTTGTGTTGTGTTATGTTTGGATAAAAACCCCAATCACTTTTTTTAGTCTCGATTTCACTTTAAAAATTTGGTCCTAATTATTACTTTATAACTTGGTTTTAATTTATTTATTTTTAAATATAAAAACTCATTTTCATTTTACATTTTCAACATTTTTTTCTTTTTTAAAAAAAAATTTATTATATAACTTCAATTCATGTTTAGATATCTTAAACAACACTTGATATTACGTTTTTAATAATAAAACATAACTTAAAAATATGTTTTCAATTATTTTTAATTAATATTTTATATTTTCATATTTTTTTATTGGCTTTCAAAAACTTTAAAATTCTAAATTAATTTTTCAAAATTCAATTGTGGCCCCTATTTTTTTTTTTTTAATATTTTAGACTTCACCAATCCCCTTCAGAAATATTAAAAAATAAATTAATAAAAGATACACTGATTTGGGGTTTAGGATGTAGTCTAAACCATAATTTAATCTAGGGTTTAGCCCTAAACTCTAAGAACCAAGCTCTATAATTATCACCGTTTTTAATATTTTAGGGTTAATCAATTCTTAATTTGGGTTTTAAAAATATTAAAATAATTATTGATCCGAATAAAATATGAAACAAAATACCCGTTAAAATAAAGTTTTAAACTTGAAAATATAACAATATCTAGTATTTTGGGTAAAAAAAAACAAAACACAAATCCAAAATGAGTTAATATGAAAAACTAATCTTGATGTTGCGTTTTGTCCCTCAAACCAAAATTGAAGTTGTGTTTTCAAATTTTTTTAAAAAAATTAAAAACGAAAGACGCAACTCTGTTTTTCATTAAAAAATATATAACACAAAACTTCATTTTGAAGTGATATTTGGGACTATCTTTCACCAAAATAATATTGAGGGCAATTTTCCTTCAAATTATGACATTTTAAGTAACACCCGTAATATTTATATTTTATACTGGGTAAAAATTCGAGAGTACACCCTGACAACAAGAAATGATGCCTTACGAGTACCTCTAAATTGAGTTACAAATTTAAATCAATTTAATACTATAAAATATCAAACATATGCCTTCTCTCAAAGGTTAACGGCTATGGGGTTGCTGCCAACGGGAAAAAATTTCAAAATGAGGGGGCTAAGGAAGGTGAGTTGAAGGTAGCTAAGAAGGGGTTTAGTGTTGAGACAAGCATGAAGGTTAATAAGGAAGCTGGAGAGCAGATTTTTAAGGATTTCATTTGGGCATACAAGGATATTCTAGACAAGGAAACAAGTAAGAGTTTTTTTGAAGGCGATAAACAGGCAATAACGGAAGCTTTAAATCAGATCTATTGGAGAAGCTTGAAAGTTAGGGGAGGGTTGAAATGGAAGGAGAAGAGTAGAAGTGAAGGAAAAAGTCAAGGGGAAAGGGGAAATGTCAAGACTTATGCGCAAGCATTAAAGAATGAGAAAGACAAGATTGTGGATGTCAAAAGAGTTGTGGATAAGGGGGAGTGGCAAATGGTGCAAAGGAAGAAAAAGATAGGGAAAGCAAGAATGGAGTCAAGTTTCACGATTTTTCTGTATAATATTCCGGGAGAGTGCAAAGCTAGGGAAATTTGGAATTGCTTTAGGGGTTCAGGGGTTATTTTGGATATAATTCTGCCTAGAAAAAGGGACAAAAGAGGGAAAATATATGGTTTTGTCAAGACAACTTCGGAGCTTGAAGCCGGTACAATTATTCTTAATGTTAAGGGAAAGGGGGGTTTAGGATCTAATATTCGTATGAGTCTTAATGAAAAAAGGGTTAGTAGAGATCAAGGAAAAGGAGATATTAGGGTGTACAAAGATAATGTGGTTGGGTCAAATCAGAAAAGGAATAGGGATGACTATAATAATATTAAGAAGGATGTGGTCAAAGTGAATGATGAGGTTGGAAATAAGCATGAAAATGGAAATTAGGAGAAGGAGTTGGGAGTTGAAATGTTTGAATATATTGAAGCAGTAGTAGATAAAGACGTTGAGGAGGGTTTATATGATACCAAAGTGGCTTTCTCAAGAACTGATGAATCAGCGAGCTCGTTGCAAAATAAGTTACGAGCAGAAGGGATAGAACTGGTCAATGTGGTGGGATTAACTTCTCGAAAGTTCTTATTAGCTAGTATGTGTGACAAGGGGTGGGAATAATATGCAGATAAGCTTTTTGAGAAATGGTTTGGGAGTTTGAGAAAATTTAAAGATGAGGATCTGGTTATTCCCAGGACAGTATGGTTACAAAGCTATGGTATCCCAATGAATGTGTGGTTAGAAGAAAATTTGAAGGGCTATACGAGATGGTCGGGGGATTGGATTAGTTGGTCCTATCAGAAAGATAATGAGAGTGAGTTTTTTAATCCAGTCATTTGTATATCTACTACAAGAAGGGAAAAGATTAAAGAGTCCATGAATATATTAATGAAGGGAAAGCTTCATCCAATTAAATTTGTTGAAATTGAAAATGGGAAGGAGTTGAAGAATAAAATGGGATCAATAATTTTATCTGAAGGAGAGATTATATCAAAAGTTATGAAGGAGCATGGTGGAATGAAGTCAAAAGATGAGGACTTAAAAGTAGATAGGGAAGTGAGTACTAGTCAGGCTGTGGAATCCAAAGCTGTAGCAGTAAATAAGGGGAGTCAAGGCTACTCGAAAGGAAATGTAGGTGTTCTTCAGGAACTTGAATTGGGTAAAAAGGTGGAGGTGTTGGAGGGGTATGGAAAAGTGCATGAGGGAAGGTTGGTTTTGTTAAATAGTCAAGCTGCAGAAGAAGTGGTTAGAACAGACCCTAAATCAACTAGTAAGGATTCTTTAAGTGAGCTGAAGTTTGGAGAGACAAAGAACATAGTGGAAAAGTCCGACAGTTTAGAGTCTGGTGTTTTTACTGGTACTTCACAGGGTACTTTTGAAGGGTTTTTAGCACATAAACGCAGCGAAAACGTAAATTTAAATCTTATTTAAACCGAAACCCTTCGTAGGATTCATGGGAAAAATAATATTTAATTCGTAGTTCAGTATGTTTACCTTAAAAAGCTTTACGTTAATGGAAAGATGGAGGTCTTTAATGGCGATCCAAAAATGATGAACGGAGATCCTTAGCAGCTGCTCCTCAAGTGTGAAGCACTTCACCGGTATCCACCAAGAAAACGATGTAATGAAGGAGGAGGAGATGGAGAGAATTAGGGTTTTGTAAATCTTTTTGGTTGAGGCAAAAATAGGGTCTATCATAGTATATATATAGGCAAAATTTCCAGCTGAAAATTTTCCCATAAAATATTATTATTATTAATCCTTTATTATTCTCACTAATAATTAAAACACCTTTTAATTATTAATCCTTTTTCTAAACACTTTAGAAATAATTCTCTCACTTGATTTAATTTCCAAAAATTAAATTCTTAATTAATAATATTAAGAACTTTTTCTTAATTAATTTATAATCAATTAAATCTCATTTAATCAATTATTAAATTTGCCAATTACTTATTTATTTCATAAATAAATAATTATCAGCCATTATTAATTAATTTCTCCACCATTAAATCATTCTCTTTTATGGTGTGACCCTGTAGGTTCAATATTAAGCCGGTAGTAGAAATAAATAATAATAAAACTATTTTATCATTATTTATATAAATTCTCTAATTCATTAAATGTGATTAATTAATTAATCATATTTATTCTACATCGTGAGGGATACTTCTCAGCATATCGCGACTATCCGGGGAATACGAATTCACTGCTTAGAATACCAAGAACCTATTCAGTGAGTAGTTACCGTACAATTAATTCCTTCTATCCTACACTATCATTGTTAAATATAAGGCATGAAACTTGTGTCAAGCCAATCTTATTTAATCACTTGCTTTTCCATTCACTATGCTTAGTTCTATTTAATGTAAATTAGAAACTCCTTTCTAATTTCATTCACTCTGGCCAGAGATTCCTGAACTAACATAAGTTGATCAGCATTGAACATTTTTTTCCTTCACTGGAAGGGGTAGATCCTTTATTGATCATACACTATCTTCGTGTACAAATTCCTATACCCAGTAGAGCCCTTATAATTGTCCCTTGAGACTAAGAACTAAACCAAAGCATAGTTCAGTGTACACAAGATGACTATGATGACCTCAAGTCTAAGGATACTTGTACAACTATCACTATGTGAACAACTGCTGACACGTGATTGAACTCCATCAGTTGTTCAGCTGTGTGAGTCATGTTCAGTGAACTTATTCTATAATAAGCACCTACATACTAGCTATAGTGTCACCACACAAATGTCTATGAGAACAGACATCCTTTATAATGAAGCAAGCATAATATGTACCGATCCTTGCGGATTATTAATTACCAGTTAGTAATCCTATGACCAGGAACTATTTAAGTTTAGAGTTGTCATCTTTTAGGTCTCATTATTATGATCTCATCACAATCCATAAAAAGCTTTACTCTAAACTGTGGTATATCTTATTTAAACATTTAAATAGATAGAGCCCGCAATAAAAACAAAACAAGCCTTTTATTAATATCAATAAAATCAAAACAGATTACATAAAAGTTATTCCTAAATCCTTATACATGATTGGACTTAGGACATATCTCTTTCAATCTCCCACTTGTACTAAAGCCAATCACTCTGGTATCTAATACCCATCTTGTCTTTATGACGATCAAAGTGACTCTGAGAAAGTGGCTTTGTGAGTGGGTCTGCTACGTTGTTATGTGTGTCAACTCTCTCGACGTTGACATCTCCTCTTTCAACAATCTGAATTGCACCACCATTCAGAGTAAACACGTACCCTGACATGGATTTGCTATCACTTTCTGATTGAAAACTAGAGTCAGTATAACCCTCTATTTTCAACTCAGATTCACCACCAAAAACAAGAAAAATGTCCTGAGTCCTTCGCAAGTACTTAAGGATGCTTTTCACTGCTTTCCAGTTGTCTTCACCTGGATTGGACTGATATCTGCTCGTCACACTAATTGAATAAGCAACATCAGGCCTTGTACACAACATCGCGTATATGATTGGTTCTATTTCTCAAGCATAAGGAATCTTACTCATACGCTCTCTTTCCTCAGGTGTCTTAGGAGACATTTTTTCGGAAAGGGACACTCCATGGCTCATCGGTATGAGACCTCTTTTGGAGTTTTCCATGCTAAACCTTTTAAGCACTTTCTGGATGTATGTACCCTGGGTAAGACCTATCATTCTTCTAGATCTATCTCTATAGATCTTCATACCGAGAATGTAGGATGCTTCTCCCAAGTCCTTCATGGTGAAGTTCTTTGATAGCCATACTTTGACTGATTGTAGCATCGGTATATCATTTCCTATAAGAAGTATGTCATCCACATACAATACAAGAAATGTTACCGCGCTCCCACTAACTTTCTTATAGACACATGGTTCATCTATGTTTTTGATAAAACCAAACTCTTTGATTGTTTCATAAAAACGGATGTTCTATCTACGAGAAGCTTGCCTTAAACCATATATGGTTCGCAGCAGCTTACACACTAGGTGTTCATTTCCCTTCGAAAGAAAACCCTTTGGCTGTGTCATATACACTTCCTCCTCAAGTTCCCCATTGAGAAAGGCCGTTTTCACGTCCATTTGCCAGATCTCATAATCGTAGTAAGCAGCAATCACAAGCAAAATCCGAATTGATTTTAACAGGGCTATAGGTGAAAAAGTTTCATCAAAGTCAATCCCTTGCCTTTGTTTGAATCCTTTTGCCACGAGCCTGGCCTTATAGGTCTCCACCTGGCCATCTGCTCCAATCTTTCTTTTGTATACCCACTTGCACCCAATAGGCTTAACACCTTCAGACGCCTCAACCAGAGTCCATACTTGGTTGGTATACATAGATTCCATTTCGGATTTCATGGCACTATGCCATTTCTCTGAGTCAACACTACTCATAGCCTCATTATAGGTCACAGGGTTGCATCATCAATGATTGACAACTCATTGTCATTCTCAATGACAAGGCCATAATACCTCTCAGGTTGGCGAGACACTCTCCCTTTCCTACGAATGGGCTGTTCCACAGAAGGTTGTTCAGTCTGAACCGGTGTTTCCACTTGATTCGTAGTAGTTTGTGCTTCTTGAACTTCATCAAGTTCAATTTTGCTCCCACTGTTTCCTTCAAGGATAAACTGCTTTTCCAAGAAGGTAGCATGTCTGGAGACAAACACCCGATGATCGGTGTAAAAGTAATACCCCAAAGTCTCTTTAGGATATCCCACAAAATTACATTTTACGGATCGAGATTCCAGCTTATCTGGGTCAACTTTCTTGACATAAGCTGGACATCCCCGAATCTTAACGTGTTTAAGACTCGATTTCCTTTCTTTCCATATCTCATATGGTGTTTGAGGAACAGATTTGGAAGGCACCTTATTCAGTAAATATGCCGAGGTTTCCAATGCATAACCCCATAGGAATACTGGAAGATTCGCATAGCTCATCATGGACCGAACCATGTCTAACAAAGTTCGATTTCTCCTTTCAGATACCCCATTTAACTGTGGAGTATATGGAGGAGTCCACTGGGAGACTATACCATTTTCTTTGAGATAATCTAGAAACTCTCCATTCAAGTATTCACCACCTCGATCTGATCGAAGAGTTATAATACTGTGTTTGGTTTGTTTCTCCACTTCATGTTTATATTCTTTGAACTTTTCAAAGGCTTCAGACTTGTGTTTCATGAAATACACATATCTGAATCTAGATTTATCATCTATAAAAGTAATGAAGTACGAAAATCCACCCATGGCTTGCGTAGACATTGGTCCACATACATCTGTGTGTACCAATCCTAGCAAATCTGCAACCCTCTCTCCATGTCCACTACATGGAGATTTGGTCATTTTACCCAATAGACAAGACTCGCATGTAGGATATGATTCAAAATCAAAGGGGTCAAGTAACCCTTCTTTATGCAATGTCCGCAGTCTATTTTCACTAATATGACCTAGCCTACAGTGCCATAAATAGGTCAGATTTTTATCATCTCATTTTCTTTTATTAGTTTGTTCAATCTGAAGTAAATTATGCTCTACGTCACATACATACAGACCATTATTTAAAATGCCACGTCCAAAAAGAACATTATCTCTAAGGATAAAACATTCATTATTCTTAATAATAAATGAAAAACCATCCACATCCAACATAGGAATAGAAACAATATTCCTCACAATAGAGGGAACATAATAATAATTATTCAAAATAATAGTCTTGCCCGTAGGCATATGTAAACTAAATGATCCTACAGATATGGCCGCAACCCTTGCTCCATTGCCCATACGTAGAATCACCTCATCTTTTTCAAGAGTCCTACTTCCCTTTTGTCCTTGCAACGAATTGCAAATATGAGAACCACATGCGGTATCTAATACCCAAGTAGAAATTTGACCTAGTGACATATTAACTTCGATCATGAACATGCCTGAATCAGAAGCGAGAGTCTTACTACCCTTCTTCTTCTTTAATTCTTCAAGGTAAACCTTGCAGTTCCTCTTCCAGTGCCCCAACTTCTTACAGTGAAAACAAACAACTAAATTAGGACCAGTCAACTTGTGAGCATCTAGTATGCTCCGGAGTGATAGTGCAGAAGACATGACGAATATAGTAAATCTGTAAATGATAAACACATAACAACACTTAGCAAATATTCAATTTCATTTCAAAACACTATATGAATCGGGTCTTTATTCATAAGTGTCTCCCACTAGTTTATCTAATTTTTTCAACCTCCTAAGTGAAAATTAAGCATTCATAATGCTAGTGGGAATAGGGATCCTACATTCCATCACACAACCTCGGCTGTGGCACAAAACGTCATGTGATGTTCAATAGGCAGACAACTCTTGTCAATTACATCTTATGTTATTCCCTAATATAAGTTTAGCCTCTTGAATAATTGAGTCACGGCCGTGGCACGGCAAACTCAATATTCTAAGTCAAGTCTAACCCAACATTTCGTACAATTGAATCAGTCTCCAACGGCCCACGGCTGTAGCACGTACCGACCTTTAGATTCTAATTCAATGTACACATCTCTATGTAATAGAAAAGTATTTCTTATTTCGAAATCAAAGCCCTCGGCTGTAGCACGAAACGACAATGATTTAAAAATAAGAACCACTTTCTACCATGTTGGAAGGCTATGACCGACACAAGTCCGTTGTGTCATTGGCCAATTACTACTTGATATTATTTAATTTTAGAGGGATTATATTACGTTACAATCATAATCATATTATAAAGAGATTCTTCCCTTTAAATTAAATATTTCAAATCAATAATCGATAATCAGATGATTCCCAGATCGGGTGGAGCATTGTCAAGAGGCGTCACTTAATAACCCTTTCTTACAGATAGAAATCTGTTGTTAACAGAATCATCCTTTCTCTCAATATTGAAAATTCATATTCAATTACGTGTTTCATAAACACAAGAATCTCATGATTGTATTCATAATATTATTGTTAAGGCAAGAAACGATTCCTATTCTAGATTTTCTAGAGCATGCCTTATATTGATTTAAGTTCACCTAAATCTATCATCGCATGGTAAACATAGGCATATATCTCATATATAAAATTAAATAAACAAGTAAATGTAAAGTGCAATAAAGTAAGTGTATTTGGTTATGGCCCCATCCTATGTGATCTTTATCAAGCTCATGATAAAGATCAAGGTCAATCTAATATGGTGATGGAAATAAATACAACTACTTATTACATAAGTCTTCTTCTTTGTTTAGAATTCTTGTATGCCTCGTCTTCTTCTTTTTATCACCTCCATTGAATAGCCTTCTTCAGTCTTCAATTACATTACATAGATTGAAAGTAAAACTAATCTAATGAACTTACAAGAATAACTCGAGTTACATTCGAGATTTATGATTACAAAGATTGACGACATGCAAGTCATATTTAAAACCAAAACCAAAACCATTACACTAAGGTCGAAAGACCATAACCATCCACCATGCTCATACATCGCATAAAATCATGTTAAAATACATAATTTGATCTTAACATATCATATTATCCATGATCTAATCATAAAAAAAATATGACAAAAATCAGAAAAATCAGAATCAAATCAGAAAAACAAGAATCACTGTTTACGGGCTGTAAACGACGTCAAACGCCTTACAGAGGGTGAAGGAAAAATTTAGTCTGTTTTTACACAAAATTGACAAAAATAACCAATTTCTGAAAAGTTGGCCAACTTTAGCCGATGGGATACCCAACTGTCAGTGGAGTATCCAGTTTATACAAGATACCCAACTGGCAGTGGAGTATCCTATATATGAAATACCGAACTACCAGTGGAGTATCTTATACAAATTGGGATACCCAACTGACAGTGGAGTATTCAATCGGCCAAAATTGGCCACTTTTTTCAGAATGGCTATTTTTCTTAAATTTTTTCAAAAATCGGCTATTTTTGTCATTTTTTCCCTTACAGACGAGTCGTTGATAGCTTTAGCTATCAGTTTTATTCATACGCTTGTTTACCTATGGAATAGGGTATTCGTTTGCGTAAATCGGACACCAGACCCAGATTTTAGCAAATCTGCAGCAGCCAATTCAGAATCCATATCAAATATGATTCTCATAATTAGAACAAACATAAATCATATTTGATATGGATTCTGTTTTTAGCACATAAACGCAGCAAAAATGTAAATTTAAATCTTATTTAAACTGAAACTCTCCGCAGGATCCATGCGAAAAATAATATTTAATTCGTAGTTCAGTATGTTTACCTTAAGAAGCTTTACGTTAATGGAAAGATGGAGGTCTTTAATGGCGATCCAAAAATGATGAACGGAGATCCTTAGCAGCTGCTCCTCAAGTGTGAAGCACTCCACCGGTATCCACCAAGAAAACGATGTAATGAAGGAGGAGGAGATAGAGAGAATTAAGGTTTTGTAAATCTTTTTGGTTGAGGCAAAAATAGGGTCTATCATAGTATATTTATAGGCAAAATTTTCAGCTGAAAATTTTCCCATAAAATATTATTATTATTAACCCTTTATTATTCTCACTAATAATTAAAACACCTTTTAATTATTAATCCTTTTTCTAAATACTTTAGAAATAATTCTCTCATTTGATTTAATTTCTAAAAATTAAATTCTTAATTAATAATATTAAGAACTTTTTCTTAATTAATTTATAATCAATTAAATCTCATTTAATTAATTATTAAATTTGCCAATTAATTATTTATTTCATAAATAAATAATTATCAGCCATTATTAATTAATTTCTCCACCATTAAATCATTCTCTTTTATGGTGTGACCCTGTAGGTTCAATATTAAGCCGGTAGTAGAAATAAATAATAATAAAACTAGTTTATCATTATTTATATAAATTCTCTAATTCATTAAATATGATTAATTAATTAATCATATTTATTCTACATCGTGAGGGATACTTCTCAGCATATCGCGACTATCCGGATAATACGAATTCACTGCTTAGAATACCAAGAACCTATTCAGTGAGTAGTTACCGTACAATTAATTCCTTCTATCCTGCACTGTCATTGTTAAAAATAAGGCATGGAACTTGTGTCAAGCCAATCTTATTTAATCACTTGCTTTCCCATTCACTATGCTTAGTTCTATTTAATGTAAATTAGAAACTCCTTTCTAATTTCATTCACTCTGGCCAGAGATTCCTGAACTAACATAAGTTGATCAGCATTGAACATTTTTTTCCTTCACTGAAAGGGGTAGATCCTTTATTGATCATACACTATCTTCGTGTACAAATTCCTATACCCAGTAGAGCCCTTATAATTGTCCCTTGAGACTAAGAACTAAACCAAAGCATAGTTCAGTGTACACAAGATGACTATGATAACCTCAAGTCTAAGGATACTTGTACAACTATCACTATGTGAACAACTGCTGACACGTGAGTGAACTCCATCAGTTGTTCAGCTGTGTGAGTCATGTTTAGTGAACTTATTCTATAATAAACACCTACATACTAGCTATAGTGTCACCACACAAATGTCTATGAGAACATACATCCTTCATAATGAAGCAAGCATAGTATGCACCGATCTTTGTGGATTATTAATTACCAGTTAGTAATCCTACGACCAGGAACTATTTAAGTTTAGAGTTATCATCTTTTAGGTCTCATTATTACGATCTCATCACAATCCATAAAAAGCTTTACTCTAAACTGTGGTATATCTTATTTAAACATTTAAATAGATAGAGTCCGCAATGAAAACAAAACAAGCCTTTTATTTATATCAATGAAATTAAAACAGATTACATAAAAGTTATTCCTAAATCCTCATACATGATTGGACTTAGGACATATCTCTTTCAACTTTGTGTAATGAAATTATTAAGCTCAAAGTCAAAGGAGCGAGTAGACCTAAAAAGAAAGGTAAAAAGTTTAACAATCCTTTTGACTTGAAAGGAGGTATTAATTTAGGATGTAGGAAGTATCTTGGGAGAAATAATAGGTTAGGCCCTAGTTTAGGGGTTGGAGGTAGTTTTGTGACTTTGTTAGGAAACAAAGAGGTAAAATGGAAAGAAGCTGCTAGAGAAATAATAGATTGTGCTGAACAAATAGGGATAAAGGTGTTAGGGGATAGAGAGAAAGTTATTATTGGGATAGCAGAGCAGCTACAAAAAGGAGAATTGTAAGATTAAAGTAGTAAAGAAGTTGTACTATAGTAAAAGTAAACCATTATGTCAGTAAAAGATATAAGAATAATATCTTGGAATTGTAGAGGGTTGTGTAATGGTGTGAAGAGAAGAATGGTTGAAGATATGATCAGATCTAGAAGAGTTAATATATTGTGTTTGCAGGAAACAAAATATATGGAATGGAAGAAATTTTGGGAGAAATCCATTTGGGACAGTGGTCAGGTAGGATGGCTTATACAGAATTCAGAAGGTTTGTCAGGGGGACTGATTTTAGCATGGGATAATTGATGTTATAAAAATTTAGGCTTGGCTTCAGGAAAAACTTGGTAGTGGGTTCAGCTCAAATGCATCTTAACAGATGAAGTTTTTCATATAGTCAATGTGTATGGTCCTTTAAACTTAAAAGGTAAGAGGCAATTTTGGGATGAGATATCAAAAATCTTACTTATTATAGGAAATGATTTGGTGTGTGTGCTTGGGGACTTTAATAGTATTATGGATGAAAAAGAGAGTGTCAATTGCACATATAGAAGATTAGACGTGCAGGATTTTAAAGATTTTATTAAGAGTAATAATTTGTGTGAGATTGGGTTGATAAATGAAAGTTTTACTTGGTTTGGTCCTTTTGGAAGGTGTAGTAAGTTAGACAGAGTTCTGGTGAATGATAGTTGGTATGCTCGAGATAACTGGGAAGTTATGGTAATTAATAGGATGGTATCGGATCAAGACCTTTGTTGATGTATGCTTGTAAAATTTTGAAGGATCCAGTGCCTTTTAGGGTGTTTAATTGGTGGCTGTATGATGAAGAGGTTAGGATGAAAATGGAAAATTTTTGGAAGCTAGGTAAAGAAGCTAGAATGCAAGTGAATATTCAAGTCATGTTAAAGAAATTTAAGTTGGGAATGAAACAATGGTGCAAAGGAGCTAAGGATAAGCTAGAGATTAAGATTAAAGAGGTAGAAAACAGATTGGAATGCTTAGATGGTAGTCATGTTGGAGGAGAGGAAGTTATTAGGTGCCAAGTAGAATTAGCTGATAGTTATAGGAAAAAGGGATTCAATGTTAAGGCAGAAAGCAAGGATTAATTGGAATCTGCAGGGGGACAAAAATACAAATTTTTTTAATAAAGTGATTCAGAAAAGGAGATACGGAAATAAAATTGACAGAATTGTTGTGGATGGAAAGGTTGTAACTGAAGCCCAGGAGGTCAGAATGGTTTTTTACAAGTACTTTAAAGCTACAGTCAATTCAAAAAAGATGGAATGTTTGGAGGTGGGGTCACTTATAGATAAGAGGTTAAATAAGGAAGAAGTGTTGTGTTTTGAGAGAGATTTCTGTATGGAGGAGATAATAATTGCATTGAAATCATTCAGTAGTGATAAAGCTCCTGGGCCAGATGGATTCAACATGAAGTATATTAAGGAGTTTTGGCCTTTTCTGAAGGATAAAGTGTTAGAATGGTTTAACTGGCTTGCTAATATTGGATGTCTTCCTAGAGGCTTTAATTCTTCATTCATAGCTCTGGTTCCTAAGGTCAGGGTGCCAAATAAGCCAAGTGAGTTTAAACTGATTTTAACTAAGGTGTTGGCAAATAGGCTAAGTACAGTTATGATAAGTTAGTAGGGGTAAATCAGTTTGGTTTTATAAAGGATAGGAAGGTTGCTGAAAGCATCTTCATAGTAAATGAGGTCTACCACAGTATGAAGAAGTCAAAGAATAAAGGTTTGATCTTAAAATTGGATTTTGAGAAGGCTTTTGACTCAGTGAATTGGAGTTTTTTGTTCAGAACTCTAAAGTGTTTGGGCCTGGGGATCAGATGGATTAAGTGGATGGAGGATTTTTTTAAGTCAATTAGGATATCTGTGCTGGTTAATGGTACACCTACTAAAGAATTCAGCATGTCTAATGGTATTAGACAAGGGGACCCTCTTTCTCCCATGCTTTTCAATTTAGCGGGAGAGGTACTAAGCAGTATGTTAAATGCAGTAAGTGAGCAAGGAATCATTGAGGGCTTACAGTTGGGAAAGGAAGGTAAGAAAATTACTCATCTGCAGTATGCTGGTGACAATAGTTTTTTTACAAGGTAATGAGAAATCCATTCTGGGAATAAAAAAAGCACTACAATATTTTTAGTTGTTGTCAGGTTTGATGATTAACTTCCAAAAAAATAGCATATACTCTTGTCACATTCCAAATTCAGAACTTAATTTTATGGCAGAAAGGTTGGGTTGTAAATTAGAATCTTGGCCTTTGGTTTATTTAGGGAGTCAAATTGGTGTTAGCTCAAGAAAGAAAGTTTTTTGGAAACCATTGGTGGAGAAGTTTAGGAGTAAATTAGCCAACTGGAAGAGAGATAGTTTGAACCAGGCTAGGAGGTTATCTTTGGTTAAGTCTACTTTGGATAGTTTACCTATCTATTGGTTTGCATTACACAAAGTACCAGTAGAAGTATGTAATCAACTAAGACGAATTAGAAGGGATTTCTTTTGGGGAAACTCTTCAGGGGATGGAGAAGAGAAAGGTAAAAAGATGCATTTAGTAGCTTGGAGCTCAGTATGCAAGTCAAAGAAACAAGGAGGATTAGGCCTGAGTTCATTGCAGATTAGGTACTCATTATTACTTTGTAAGTGGTGGTTTAAATGGCAAGCTGAGAGAAAGATGGCATGTAATGTATGGTTAAGAGGAAAGTATGGTTGTGGTTAGAGTGAGGGGTTAGAATTGCTAGGAAAACGGAAATCATGCTCAATAATGGTACAAGACATAATAAAGGCAGTTGCTAAACACTCTGAATCTGGTTTTTTTGGACCTAAATTTATGAGATGGGAAGTTGCTGATGGGGATTCAACTCTTTTTTGGGAAGATCTTTGGTACAAAGATATAACCATAATGGAAAGATTCCCTAGGTTGTACAGTCTTTCTAAGTTACAACAGAAAGAAGTAAGTATTTTTAAGACCTTATGGGATTGTTATGATAGAAGTGGTGAGGTATTTTGGAAAAGGAAGTTGAGAATTTGGGAATTAGAGGATCTGAAGGAGCTTGGAGATATAGTAAATGCAGTGAGCTTCTCTGCTAAAAAGGACAGAATTATTTGGGTACCAGTTAAGGATACATACAGTACTAGAGTAGCTTATGAACTACTCGTCAACAGTGAAGTAGATAAAGGCAATGAATGGGAACAAATTTGGAAATACAAGGTGCCTGAAAAGGTAAAATTGTTTTTATGGAAGGTAAAATCAAAAATTGTTCCAACAAAGGTTTGGTTAGCTCACAGAATGCATGACTATAATAAATGTAAGGTTTGTTTATTATGTGGTATTGAGCAGGAGTCCCAAGAGCACATTTTTTGGGAGTGTTTTTTTCAAGGAAGATTTGGATTTTGGTTTTAAGTTGGTGGGGGATAGTTTTAAAGGTATATGTTGCAGATTGGGGTTCAATATGGAGATCTAAGGTGGTTTTTCATCATGAAGGCATTAGATCAGTTTGGAGTACTGTGTTAATAGCTACTATGTGAACACTTTGGTTGCATAAAAATCAATGTGTTTTTTATAATAACTCTCCAGATCACAAACAGGTATATATTCTGATCCAAAGTAGCGCATTGGAATGGTGTTTGGCTAATGGGGATATAAGCACAAAGAGAAGGGAATGGTGGTTTACTAATCTAGTTGGGGTAGTTACAACAAGTGATAAGGACTTTTAGGCTGACTTTGTAAAGAAAGGTAATTTTGATATCATTGCATGTATAGATGGAAGTTTTAAGAAGGAGATTTAAGGAAAAATTTTAGCTGGCATTGGTGGAATAGTTCAAAATAGTGCAGGAGAAATACTATTGCAGTTTGCAGGACCTGCATTTCTTCTTAGTGTGTTAGATTTGGAGAAATTTGCTTTAGAAACTCTTCTTGAGTTAATCAAGGATTGCAGGTGTTTCAGTAAGCATGTACTGGTGTTGTCGGATAATGAGAAATTAGTAAAGGAAGTGGATATGGGTTTACTCCAGGAAAAAATGTGGAATGAGAAGCTGTTAGATATTCAGTTAAAGTATATTTATAGAAGGTGGAATGTAATTGCAGATGGGCATGCAAAAATGGGAGTTTTTCTGAATAAATTGGAGGTGATTAAATAAGAATTTTGTTACGTGTTAGAGTAGTTTATTTTCCTTCGGTTATCATGATTTAGTAAATTTTAGATATTAAATTTTCTAGTTATGATTAGGAGTAGTGTAATTATTTTGCTTGGGGAGTATGGAAAGGTTTTTTAGATACCTTCTTGGAAACTTAAAAGGTTGCGTTGGAGAATAGTTTTGAGGCTGTAGAGTCATTATGACAGTCTCTTGGGGGACTAATTGGGGGTAGTATATAAGTGGCTCTCTGCATGTAGACAATCTCACACTTGTTTGTTAAGAAAATTAGTTTATATTCTTTGGGGAGAGAGTTAAGTTTAGGGTTTACAGTCTTGTTTTAGGGTTTTAATGGAGGAAGGGAATATTAATGTTAATGCAAGGTGGCTGATGCCAAATAAGGGGGTGGTGAAGTGCAATGTGCATAATTATTTTTCACAGGAAGCTTTGCCTAATGGGCGTCATTCGGGTATAGGGGCAGTGTTCAGGGATTATCTAGGGGTCATTTTTCATATGACTGGTGGGTCTCTGGGTTTGGGTGATCAGAGGGAGAATGAGTTGCATGCGTTGTTAGAAGGGCTTAAGGAAGCATACTACAAGGGATATAAGAGATTGATTTTAGAAACTGATCATGTAGATGCGTATTGGGAGTTGCTTAACTCTCCGGTTCTTGGTGGTAGGCCTCAATACACTCATGTATTGTGGTAGTTAAATCAAAGGAAGGCTGATAGGAACTTTAAGTGTGAACTTAGGCTGGTTGATAGGGAAGCCAATGTACTAGCGGCTTATTTGGCGGAATATGGGGCTAACCATTGGGATATGATGTAACACCCCCAAATCCGAGGTCGGGGATCCGGGTTGTCACGAGTTCCATTTCCCTTAATAATACCCAATCTTATTAAACAATCAACTACTCTGTACTGTGACCCCACAATATACACACACACACCACAAGTTATAGTCTCAGAGATGAATACCCAAAAATAACACAAGTCCTTATATTCCACAATTATAAACCGTTACACCTTAAAAGGGTTCTAAATAAATTTACATCTCTTTGCCATTAATACAATTCATATAGATACATAAGTCTGGTACATCAGAAGTTGAAAGTCTAGCCTATTGGTAATTTCTACCTCAGCTACAGCGGCATCAACGCTTCCAGAAAACTGCGGAACGTTTCCTAACCACTTGCGAATTGGAAGTTTGGTCATGTTCATCTTTTCTATCTGTTGTTGTGTGATGAAAGAAGAAAGCAAGGGTGAGCAACAAGCCCACCAAAATAATATGTATAATGATTAACAATATATGAGCATTCTCATAGTACTCATGAAAGTCTTGGTAAAAAAGAAGTGAACCAAGTTTGTTATCTTAACGCGACCAAGTCGCAAAATATTCAGTATATATATACATATATACTTTTCACAATCTTTGAAATCCTCTGACATGTATAATATACACAGATTTCCATTTTACAACTGTATAAAAATATCGTTGCAAGGTGATCTCGTATATCTAACCTTGTCTCAACGTTTTTTTTTCCTGAAAATCTTTGACATGCACAAGATAATCATTTACTAGATATAAGTTTAAAAGATGAAGTTACAAGATACTCCAATATACTTATATCTTTTCCGAATACTACTTGAACTACCACCGTTCAAGTTATAATTAGTTCATCACATATATGAAGCTACAAGGAATAACTTGTACAGAATCAATCTTTGAAATATCATCAAAATAAAATGAAGTTACGAGATACTTCATTTGATGCAAACAGCATTTTGAAAACTTGACCCTGCCAACACTCAACAATCGCCCAACCGTAGCCTTTCTATCGAAGTGCTCTGGGTAGTGTTGCAGAAATATCCAATTGGATGATGAACTCATTACGGGAGTTTACCGCGCCAGGAAGACCACTTACGATGATCAGTCGTAGTAGTGCAACCCCACCATTTTCTACATGTAGAGGAGAACCTGTCGGATTTACTTGTCAACCGAACACTGGACTCCTAAGGAATGTACCGTCTTTCGGAACTTCCAGGCCATTTGGGCCAATATAATAAGGCTGGGCCGGCGCCACTCGACCACTTACGCCACTCCTAGTTCAGATGAAATCCATGACTCTGAAACGTAAAGCTCGTCCCCCCTTTCCCCAAGTAGAAACTTGTTGATACGGCTCCACCAAGAAGTCGTATCTAGTTGGAAAGGAAAACTCACCGATATTTCCCAGGCGATGCCTGCTAATGGATTAACTTGTTCCAAGAATTTTACTTCCCGAGTATTGGGTAAGTAATCAAAACTCTTTTATCAAAATAGCAACCCGGTTGCGAATATAAAACACACCACAGAGCCGGATCCCTCAGGTTTTGAGCGAATGTTTAAATCCCCTTTGAAAGGAAGATCTTAAATATATAAAAAAATGAGTTTTGGGGTCCGCTCTAACTTTTAAAATCATTTTGAAGACTCGAAAAACATTTTTAGGAATGTTTGGAGTGATGCTGATTTACTAAAATAAACCAGTCCCAATATATTAGAAAATATCTGAATATTATTATTTAAATAATATTCCCATAAAGAATAATCTTTATAAAAATAATTGAAGTAGAAGTTGTAAAACTTATACTTGAAATGAATATTAAATAATTAAAGATATACTTATACGAATAATCAAAAGTAAGTTTGATTATCGACACATTATTCTTTAATAAAATAAAGAATATTAATTAGTAATTAATCGGAGTCAAAAGTCCTCGAATGAATATTCAAAACAATATTCATTAATAAAATAAACGGGGTCATAAGCCCTCAAATGAATATTCAAAATAATATTCAATAATAAAATAAACGGGGTCATAAGCCCTCGAATGAATATTCAAAATAATATTCATTAATAAAATAAGGTTATCGAATAAACCTTATTTGATTCATAGTTTTAAAAACTATTCATATATATATAAATATATATATATATATTATACTCGGGAGCATCGACTCCCGGTTTTAGAAAAATGTTTTCCTTTGGGTCACCTATACTAAGGGTATATGCAAATTGCCGCTTATCTCTAGCATATGTATTATCAACTGAAACAACAGATATATGTATAAAGAATACGAAACAGGCATGCATATATACCATATCACATGCTACAATATATCGCAAGAATTTGCTAATAACAATCATGCATCTATCACAAGATAATGCATATACAAAAGTATACATCACCACAACAGTATAACGGGTAGAAAACTTGCCTGAGTGCTCCCAGATAGACTTAAGCTTGGAGTGGATCCGATAACCTATGAACAACAACATAAGTTGAAATTAGACCCCAGTCACTTAAGAAACTAGACTTTAACCAATTGAACCCTAACGTTTGCTTATAGTCACTCCTACGCTTAACGAATCACCTAAGTCGTTCGAGTACCCTCGGCTCCACCATTTTTAATAAATTAATCATTAAGAGTTTTCGCGAGTACCTTACCAACTACCTAATCCACTTTACATAAATGTTTCATACCCCAATTAGTCATTTAAGGTCCTTAACCAAGGTTTCAAAGTAAGGCGAGGGGTAATGGTTCGTTCGCGAAAAGACGTTACTTAAAACGGCCGTTTCTCCTAAACCGTACATCGGAATCAAACGAACCACATATCAAAACGAAGCTCGTAACATGAACTATCTAATCATGGCAATGGTCAAAACGTAGCAGTGAGTTCACGGTTCCTAATGTTAAGAACAAAAACAGCCTAAAGTAAATCGGACATTACGACGACTATGTTTACGCGATTTCCCAAAATTTTACCAAACCAATTCAACACCAAACCATCACCAATCAATACCAATACAACCATATGACCATATCACTCATCAACCACTTTAAACCATTTAAACCAAGCCCAAATCATACCATGAATCATCAAGAACAACTAGTGCTACTCTTAACTTCCAAAATCAACAAAAACACTTAACAACTAAGATCTCAACATGACAAAGCAACTACTACACTTAATCTATCATTCCATCATCATAATCATTTTATACCAAACAACTTAATGCTAAGATAATTTAGAGTTATACCTTCCTTGAAGCTTTTAATCATTGAAAGATCCTTGGAATGCCCATGGAAGCCTTGATCTATGCTTAAGCTACCTTGAACTTTCATAAAAATCAAGAAAACCAAAGTTATTTCTTGAAGGTTACTATTCACCATCTTCTTCCTTGATTTATTGGAAGAGATTGTGAAGAAATTAGAAGCTTAAACTCATGGGATAGCTATATCTATGTATAAGGAACCTTAGATAATTACCTCATGATTTAACAAAGCTTGGATCTTGGTTTTGGATTTTTCTTTCCTTTGAAAATGAAAAAAGCCGAGAGCTTGATGAAGAAATGAGATAGCTTTTTGTTTTTGGTGAAAATGAAATGTTTTGGCTTGGTTGGTTGTTTTTTGATTTGTTTTATTTTGTTTTCTTACCTTTTACCATGGTAACTTTTGTGTGGTTCTAATTTAACCAACAACACACTTGCTTTGGTCATGCTTATGTCACCAAGTGATGTCACCCTCCCACCTTTGTCCTCTTCTTATTGGTTTGATGACATCATCCCCACTAACCTCTTTGATTAGCTTCTAATTACTTGGCTAATGACCGCTGATCTGTTATACGGTTCGCTTAACTTTCGTTTTCGTTTACCGTTTGAGGGATCATACCCGGGATCTTATTACTTAGGTTTCCTTCACCTTTCTCAATACATTATATTCCTTTCATGATCCTCTCTTATAATCCTTGAATTTAAATCCTTTTTATTCTGTTACCTTATACTCAATTCTTTCTGTATCTGGTAGATTTTCGGGAAAAACCAAAGTGTTCGGATTTGGATTCTGACGATCTTTACATACACTTATATACCACATAGAGTACTAATAATATCCCAGAAGATCAATAAAAGAACCCCTTCATAGTGTGGCATGAAAAGTTTTCTTAATCAGCATAATCAGCAAAACACTATTCATAAGGGTTTCAAAAATTCCAAAAATTGGGGTTACTACAGTCTCCCCTCCTTAAAAGGATTCCGTCCCGGAATCAGATAGAAAATGAGTAGGGATGCTTTCTTAACATTGCACTTTCTAACTCTCGAGTAAATTTTCCCACATTGTGGTTCTTCCATCAAACTCTGAATAGTTTGATAACCCTTCTCCTAAGCACTTGTTCCTTTTTCAATCTATAACCCTTCCTGGTTGCTCCATATAGGTTACGTCTGGTTGCATGTCTAGGCGCTCATATGCTCCTATTTATCTGGCATCTGAATTACACTTCCTTAACATTGATACGTGAAACACGTTATGACTTGCTACATGTTCGGGGGTAGGGCTAGCTCATATGCTAACTCCCCAATACGTCTTAATATATCCAAGGGTCCAACAATTTGTGGACTTAGCTTTCATTTCTTTCCGAACCTCATCAATCCTTTCCAAGGGAATACCTATAACAACACCAGGTCCCCTATTTCATACTCTTTGTCCTTTCGAGTCAAATCAGCATACTTCTTATGTCCATCTTGGGCTACTCCAAGCCGTCCTCTGATTAGATCTATTATATTCTTGGTCCTTTGGACTACTGCGGGTCCGAGCATCTTGCGCTCTACAACTTCATCCTAACCTAAGGGAAATCGACATTGTCTTCCCTCAAGGATCTCATAAGGCGATACCTCGATACTGACATACGATCGATTATCGTGAGATAACTTAATCCGCGTTAAGTGATCATTCCAAATTCTTTCAAGTCTATTGCACCGGCTCTCATCATAGCTTCTATCATTATAGCTTTTGCTTCTCACTACCCATTCTTTTCCAGTTCGTAGTCGTTACTATCTTCCGTACATAATACTATATTGGTTACACTTTTGCTCTTTAGCGTTCTATAACCTTTTAATAACCACGTCAACCTTAGTATCACGAACGCGTTAGAATCGGAATACCACCGTAACTTTACTACCCCTTTTTCAGGTGTTTCTATTTTCCAAAGTTTGATCAATCATATAGAAGTAAAGGAATTTATTGAGAGATCACTATGATCATGAACACTTGTTCTATTGCATAGTTAATACAGAAGGTGGCCAGCCTTTAGTACTTGACAAGCAATTAAACAATAGATGGTATCCTACTAGGCTTCTATCACACAGATAGATAGTCATTCGGTAATACCTCCCCTTTTGGAAGGGTTGTTCTTCTCAGCTGATACAAAATGAAAAGAAAAGAACGAATTGAAGAGAATTGTATATATATAAAAAAAATATACTGCCACAAAAGATCTGGCTTGGAATCTACCTCTGAACTATAGAGGTTTGTCACAAGAGAACAAAACATATATATCTATATCAATATCCAGTATTATCGCATCGCATTTCACATGCTTAAATATTTTTGCTATTCCGTCCATCATTGTATGGACCCATGCTCTTCCTCGAGCTTATACACAATCACCTTTGAAACTCCCTTGATATCGAACATCGAATCTGGGATCTCATTCTATACATCATCTTTACTAGAATTCTATGCTTGCACCGCAACCTTCCTCATATAGTAATACGACTCTCTATTGATAAGAAAGAATAAATATTCAAAAGGTAAATAATCGACCTAGTTTTTCTATCAAAGATAACTTATACGTCAACACGACCCGATTATGGGTACTCAATCTTAACATCCATTCCAATACAACTCTCACGGTTGTAATCGGCTCATTACTCGCAGAATCTTTGCTGCATTACTATGGTCCACCACTGACCTACTGTCGTAATTCACTTTCCATGAAATCTTAATATCTAACCATATGGAGTCCATACATGTCGTATAGAATTCTCCTAAGGAGGTAACATAATTACCATTCATGATTCATGAAGAACACTCTAGATCCTGATGTACATACATGACATGAAGCAGATAAAATTGCAGAAGAGTTTCAATCAAAGCAACGATAGCAGGTTAATACCATTATTAACCATATGTCTTTAAATAGAAGACTTAACTCAAAGGTTCGTCTAGTCCTTTTTGAAAAATGGTCCTGGCTTATCTCAAGATAGTACCTTCTGAGATAGATAGCCCGCTCATGGCGATTACATGAATTAAACCTTTACCAACTACTATTACGGTTGGGTATTGCACAGTCATCAAAAGGAATGTCAATCTTCCAAACCATAATACAACCTTCACATCTTTAACCATCATCACTGTATTCTTTTGGCACAAGCGCCTATAATTATCTTCTTACACTTAAAGTGTCGACCACCTCTTTGGCCCTTCCTGATAGTAATATTTCCTTACAATCAATGTCATTTTAACATCTTCACTAAATTTTCTACCTCATTTCCAATCACTGCTTGAGTGAAGATGTTTTCCTTAAAATCTGATGAGTAAAAAGTATCACCATTTACTAATACTAGAACCATTGTCTATGTAATTCTGAAAAATTTCTCCACTGATTCTTAAAGGTTGTTATTACCATAATCCTTTCCAATTCATACTGTCAAAACTCATACTATCCTTATTAAGGGTGAAATGCCGACCTTTATGCATTCCCCTAGGATTCATTTTAAGTTACCGATGTTCTATCCTTAATTCCACCTTTAAAAAAAATACATGCATCCTTCCATGGATAATCAAGTCATATATCCCTAATAAGGGTGTCTTATTCAATCATTCCCACCTCGATAGTATATGCCTAATTTCACAATAACATCTGTATTCAAAATGAGGTCAATCAATATGGCCTCCAAAAGATAACAACGGTTATCCGCTTTTCTTGCCTAATTTGGTAACGATAACAAGGATGTTCTGGAAGATATTGGTCGTGTTCAACATGAACTTCTTCTTAATAATTCCGTATTTACTTTTGTTGTTTATCTCAACAGTCATCTCAATGTTGGGATATCTCTCATACCTGGCGTCTCCCTTCCTGGGTATCAAGCCACCGGTCTTACACTTCACATTCTTGAAGGTCACCTCCTTCATCCAATTTTCCTAATTTCTTACTTCCTTGTCTCCTCAGTCTATCCGCGTCTCATTATGTATCCTTCGAACTATCTCAAGGTTTCCTCGAATCCTCCCAACTTACAGGGGATAAAATATATGTATCACTTATGCCTTCAACCATCAATTTAACTCATGGTGAATCACCCTCATCATGACGATTACATACTTTTCTATTTCTATTGCTACGAGTCTTTAGGGTTTCCTCATACCCAACTCCCTTATCATTCCTCAAACTCTATTGCCTTTATATTCCTTTTCACTTCAATTCCTTTTTATTTTCCTTTTTCTTATCATTATTTCATGAACCAACACAACATAAGCATTGATTTCAAACATCCCGTCATTCTGGATTCGTGTCCTCAGAAGGAATCTTGACAACTTTTACAATCTTAGATTCATAATTCATCATATTCGTCCGCTTTTGTTCTAGCTCCAAAGCTTTTACACTATCTCCTTACCTTGGGAATGACTTTCCCGAAAACAATTGACTGAACTTTAATCAGTTTATCATAACCTCTGGCTCCGTGCCTTTCTTGGCCTTTCACCAGCGGGTAGCCTCTCTCTTGGGAGGGTAAGTGATAAAAACAGTCTTTTGCGCTTCATCAATCATTTAGAATATAAAATCATTTCTCTATTTCCTTTAGCCAAGCTCTTGCCTCGGCTAGGTCAGCTTGTTCCTTGGAACTCTGAGAGCTTAGCGACTTAAAGGTCCTGAAAAATTTTCTCACCGCATTATTTCCTCAAGGTGGTGGTTGGAAATAAAAGTATAAGTTCTGTTTAGATAGGTCCATGAATTTCCCAATAGGAGTACCATCCTGGTTCTTCCTATCTTGCTCGACTTCTGTTTTCTCAGTCTAAATATTTCTTCCTACTCCCCATAATTGGGGTCATCTTTTAATTTAAAATCCTCATTTTCCACTTCATTATATTCTGGGTTCCTTATACCTTAATTACGTCCTCCCTGATTATCACATTCAAGGTTTGCCCCTAATTTTATTCCTCATGGGGCATAATGCTTGGGAAAAAAAAAATTGAGAACCTCTGGATATTTGTCTTACTTACTTTGCTTAAATCTTTCCCTCGTATAGTCCTTGCATGATTGCAAATTATGAATTCTCAAGTTCTATAAACTTCATGACACTATTAAGTGCTGATAGTGCAACTAACAATATGAACTTATCACAAACAAACTGATCTGAACTGAAATTAACGAATATATACATAACCATTTGTTCGAGGGTACAACAACTAAACACATTAAAGAGAATTACATCATTTGATCTGACCGCTTCTATCCCAAAAGTACTACCATAGATAATCATCTCGTCATTAAAATTAATCATTCATAACTTAGGCTAATCCTCCAAAAGCGGTGCTACATGAAATTCTTGTCAGATTGTTCCGACTCTGCACACTATTATGGATCAAGAAATGCGGGCATGCACGACATCCCTAACCTGCTCCATTAAAGCGGTGATGAGGTCTAAGATAGTTGCAAGTAGAGCTGGATCAATCTGACCCTCAAGATGGCCTCTAGCTGTAACACGGGGGGTAGCCTCAATCCTTTCCATGCTATGAGCTAATCCTGCCGGAAGTACCCCACCATCAATCCTCGGTGCAGTAAGTCGATCCAACAGATCACTCCTAACATTACGGGCCTCAGACAGGCCACCCAAAGTCATGTAATAATCGGCGATAAGAGAAGCCTGAGTGGTTGCATCTAGCAGTCCATGGGGTGCAGGTGGTGCAGGCCCAGGGGATCCAAATGGATAACCAAGCACGGTATCAGGTGACAATGGTGCAGGAGATAAATGTGGCATTTCCTCAGTAGGTGTTGGGCTCTGTACAGGGGAGGGAACAGGAATTGGTGGAACCTCATGGATGTCTTCAGGAACCTCTGGAAGAGGGTCTGATACTGGTATAATTGGTGTCATGGAAGGCCCCACTCCTTCTGCCCTCATTAACCTTTGTGCCCTTGGTAACTCTTCATCCTCTAGTGCCACCCTCGCGGCCATTCTTGCTCTGGTAGTCGCCCTGACTACGGTCATCAATTCCTCAGCGGTCCTCTCTTTATTCTCGTCAGGATCCTCCACGAGATCCTCCTCAGCAACAATCCCTTCTGGGATAACATCCTCAACCGCAACATTCTCAACATGAATCTCATCCGGTCCCTCATTAGGGTACTCTATCGGATTCACAATTTGATCTCCAACATGTAATAAAACATCCTCATGCTGATGCTCCCGAACCTCAGGGTTCGGTGCCCCGCTGCCCTATACGAGAACGAACTATGTTACTATCACGATATTTATAAGGGTTCCCGTAAGGGTTTTAACTGCCAGTGCTACTTTAAATAGTCCGACTATGAACTTGGCAAGAGTTCTTATTATCTTAGTGAACTTATTATCATAATGCCACATCATCTCTGAGGTTTATAACGCTTAGCTCTGATACCATTTCTATAACACCCCAAATCCGGGGTCGGGGATCCGGGTTGTCACGAGTTCCATTTCCCTTAATAACACCCAATCTTATTAAACAATCAACTACTCTGTACTGTGACCCCACAATATACACACACACCACAAGTTATAGTCTCAGAGATGAATACCCAAAAATAACACAAGTCCTTATATTCCACAATTATAAACCGTTACACCTTAAAAGGGTTCTGAATAAATTTACATATCTTTGCCATTAATACAATTCATATAGATACATAAGTCTGGTACATCAGAAGTTGAAAGTCTAGCCTATTGGTAATTTCTACCTCAGCTACAGCGACATCAACGCTTCCAGAAAACTGCAGAATGTTTCCTAACCGCTTGCGAATTGGAAGCTTGGTCCTGTTCATCTTTTCTATCTGTTGTTGTGTGATGAAAAAAGAAAGCAAGGGTGAGCAACAAGCCCACCAAAATAATATGTATAATGATTAACAATATATGAGCATTCTCATAGTACTCATGAAAGTCTTGGTCAAAAAGAAGTGAACCAAGTTTGTTATCTTAACACGACCAAGTCGCAAAATATTCAGTATATATACATATATACTTTTCACAATCTTTGAAATCCTCTGACATGTATAATATACACAGAGTTCCAGTTTACAACTGTATAAAAATATCGTTGCAGGGTGATCTCGTATATCTAACCTTGTCTCAACGTTTTTTTTTTCTGAAAATCTTTGACATGCACAAGATAATCATTTAATAGATATAAGTTTAAAAGATGAAGTTACAAGATACTCCAATATACTTATATCTTTTCCGAATACTACTTGAACTACCACCGTTCAAGTTATAATTAGTTCATCACATATATGAAGCTACAAGGCATAACTTGTATAGAATCAATCTTTGAAATATCATCAAAATAAAATGAAGTTACGAGATACTTCATTTGATGCAAACATCATTTTGAAAACTTGACCCTGCCAACACTCAACAATCGCCCAACCGTAGCCTTTCTATCGAAGTGCTCTGGGTAGTGTTGCAGAAATATCCAATTGGATGATGAACTCATTACAGGAGTTTACCACGCCAGGAAGACCACTTACGATGATCAGTCGTAGTTGTGCAACCCCACCATTTTCTACATGTAGAGGAGAACCTGTCGGATTTACTTGTCAACCGAACACTAGACTCCTAAGGAATGTACCGTCTTTCGGAACTTCCAGGCCATTTGGGCCAATATAATAAGGCTGGGCCGACGCCACTCGACCACTTACGCCACTCCTAGTTCAGATGAAATCCATGACTTTGAAACGTAAAGCTCGTCCCCCCTTTCCCCAAGTAGAAACTTGTTGATACGGCTCCACCAAGAAGTCGTATCTAGTTGGAAAGCAAAACTCACCGATATTTCCCAGGCGATGCCTGTTAATGGATTAACTTGTTCCAAGAATTTTACTTTCGGAGTATTGGGTAAGTAATCAAAACTCTTTTATCAAAATAGCAACCTGGTTGCGAATATAAAACACACCACAGAGCCGGATCCCTCAGGTTTTGAGCGAATGTTTAAATCCCCTTTGAAAGGAAGATCTTAAATATA